>NC_043005.1:44088817-44178817 GCF_006345805.1 Octopus sinensis
AGTTGATGGAAGAGGAGAAAGATGAGACAGTAATGAAAGTGGTGATTTTCAATAGCACCAGAAGTTGTGGTGTTGATGGTGGTGGTGGTGGTGATGGTGGTGATGGTGATAGCGCCGACAACATCAGCAGTGGCAGTGGCATTGGTGGTGTTGATGATGATGATGATGATGATGATTATGATGATGATTATGATGATGATTATGATGATGATTATGATGGTGGTTGTGATGGTTTTGGTTTTGGTACTGGGGTGCTTGTGGCGATGATGATGATGGTGTTGGTGATAGTGGTGGTGATGGTGGTTGTGGTGGTGGTTGTGGTGCTGGTAGTGGTGGTGGTGGTGATACTGGTGGTGCTGGTGCTGGTGGTGGTTGTGGTGATGATGATGGTGTTGATTTAAAGAAAGGAATGGTGGTGGTGGTGAAAGGGGGGGGGGTGAGGGAACTCCCACTGCTGCTTTATTTGCTGAACTTTATCAAGATACTGTTTAGCTGTGCAAAGGAGTAATTGATTATGATAATGATATCAGAAGAGAAACGGCCAAAACAAGAAAGCACTACAGAAACTAGAAAGTACACACGCACACACACACATATACACAACACAACACACACAATACATAAGCAGACAACTCACACACATTCTCAGTACAGAGAATGTGGGATGTCTAGTATATGCAGATGAAAATAGGCGACCTCCTCCATTTCTTGTACAAAACAAAACTGACAAAATTATACATAGAAATAACTTGTATTGGCATATTTTTGGTAACAAAGGTCAGAATGGAATTTAAAGTAAAACTGCAACAAGATCTAAGCAAGATATAAATGCATTTAGTTGCAGTTTTTGTCAGATTTATGCATGTTGCTAACATATATGCATGTACAGCTTAGGGAATATGATAGAAGTTTAAAATGGCAAGCAGATGGATAAACTTTTTTTTGCTTTTGTTTTATCTAGTAATTTTTCAAACATTATTATTGGGTTTATTTTAAGGTCTTCTATTACAAATAATAATAAGAACTACAGTCTTTTTAATCCCTGTCTGAAACTGCTGTTGCTTGACTTTGTCTTGGACAAGAGCCTGGATGTTGGTTATATCATACAGGGTAATAAGAGCGTAGTGTTATAGAGAATTTGTAGTGGGCTGTTTTGACTTTTATTCAGATTCAAGATCATCTGTGACATTAAAATATTTGAGATTGCCTACTGAAGAAAGAGGAAAGAATAACATATTTTTAAAAAGCAAAAAAAAAGTGAATATTTTTCATGTCATGTCTAACCCAAAATAGTTATTTGCCAGCCAGAGATTCACACACATGCACATATATAGATACAGCATGTATGTTTGTTTGTGTGTGTGTGCGTGCTTGCATGTTCAAGTAAGTATATACATATACATGGTGCCAGGTCCGCCTGACTGGCTCCTGTGCCGGTGGCACGCAAAATGCACCATCCGAACATGGCCGATGCCAGTACCTCACTGACTGGCTCACATGGCGGTGGCATGGCAAAAGCACTGTCTGAACGTGATCGATGCCAGAAGTGCCTGACTGCACCCCCCCCCCCCACCTTGCTGGTGGCACATAAAAGCACCATTTGAACGTGGCCAATGCCAGTACCCCATGATTGGCTCCTGTGTTGGTAGCATATAAAAAGCACCCTCTACACTCTCAGAGTGGTTGGCATTAGGAAGGGCATCCAGCTGTAGAAACATTGCCAGATCAGATTGCTTAATATTTACTGAGTATTAATTAAGACGACTGTAAGTGAAGATGATTAATTTGCTGTTAATAATAAACAATTATTAACTTCCCAATCTCTATTTTCTTTATCTTCTTATATATATATATATAATATATATATATATATATACACATATATGAATATAATCAAAAGGGTAATAATATAGATTACTACCAGTGGCCCAGCACAAAGGACGAATTAGTCATTAGACAAAATATTATTCATATAGAAAAATATTATTCATGTAGAAATATAATTAAGGGCTCCTAAATAAGGATGCCAAGTGCTAGGGACACAAAAAAGGGATAAATTTATCGAGAGTGAAAATCAAAAACATTTACCAATAACGATACATCTCGGACTGATATCAGTTTCTACCTCTTTCTAGCAAAACAGACAGAATATGTTTGCTAAGGCTGGTTTCATCAGCGAGACGCCTAAGTTAAATCGAGATGCGCAGCACGTTAGACCATGTGTCGATCTAAACAACTTGCAGATCTTAACTTTTCAAATCTCTGTGCAGACGCAAAATCTACCCGGCGATAAAGGACATGCCGGGAAAAATTTTTACAAATATATATATATATTTGTATGCATACACACATACACACACACACATGCATACATGTATGTAATATGTTCGCATGTATGTGTATGTGTATGTATGTATGTATGAGTGCATGTTTGATGTGTGTGTGTATTTGTATGTATGTATATATATATATATATATATACACATCTGTCTACTTATCCATACATATATGCATGTATCTATCTATCTGTCAGTTATTTGTAACATCAATCAACGCCTTGTTTATATCTACCGATGTCAGAGACATAGAATTTTCTTCTGTGCATGAAGGCGGTGGCAACAATGCACTATTGAAATGGCAGAAATGCATCTAATGCTCTCACTGGCAGCTGCCAAGATGAATTTTCATCTCACTCTGATATTTATTGTGTCCATAAGAGATGTTATCTCAGGATAAATACCACAGTAACATGCCTATCAATAGTGTATATACATTAAGTATGATACATTGATGGCTATTTTAATTAAATACTACCTCAATTGTATTCTCCACATGCCTGTGTGCATCTGTTGTATTGTGTTTCTCCTCTAGCACCACTTGATAGCTGGTGTTGGTTTGTTTACATCTCTGTAATTTAGCATGTCAGCAAATGAGACCAAATGAATAAGTCCCAGACAAATCCCTTCAATACAGTTCCCCAGTATTGTTTGTTCCTTCTCGAGCCATGCCTGGCTCATAAGGGCCAGTTTCCTGGTTTCCTTGGCGTATAGGATCCCCACCTGGACAGGACGCCGGTCTGTCGCAGGTGAGCTGCAAGATGCAGGAGGAAAGAGTGAGAGAAAGTTGTGGCGAAAGAGTCAGCAGAAGTTCACCATTACCTTCTGCCGGAGCCGTGTGGAGCTTAGGTGTTTCGCTCATAAACACACACATCGCCCGGTTTGAGATTCTAACCCACGATCCCTTGACCACGAGTTTGCTGCTCTAACCACTAGGCCATGTGCCCTCCGCAGTGCCCCAGTATGGCTGAAATCAAAAGACTGAAAGAAATAAAAGATGAGAGATACAAAAACCAAAGTACATGTCAAAAGAATGATACAATATGCACCACTGCGTGTACTTGTGGTTTGAAAGGCAGCAAGCTGGCAGAGCTGTTAGGATGTTGGGCAAAAAGCTTAGTGACATTTCATCTGTCATCATGCTCTGAGTTGAAATTCTGTCAAGGTCAACTTTGCCTGTCATCCTTTAAAGGTTAATAAAATAGGTGCTAGTCAAGCACTGGGGTTGACGTAATCAACTTATACCTTCCCTTGAGACTGTTGGCCTTGTGCCAAAATTTGAAACTAATGTTTATGGTCTGATTCCTGTCAGAAGTATGAACAAGTACACCACACTACTGCATATTGTAAGAGGCAACTGAAATGGTTTTGACAGGAAAGACATCTGGCTGCATAACACTGCCTTAGTAAACTAGGGATTCTCAACAATTTTTTTCTATGAGACCCTTTGGTTACTATTTTATTCTGGTGCACCCCTATAGCTATTCGAAGTCTAAAAACTAGTTGTATAGAAGCTTCTTTCAAGATTCCTGTTTTGCTTTCTGTACATTAACTTGTGAATGTTGAACTATGTAAAACATTAGAGATAGAAACCTAGCAGTTTCTTGCAATACATATCCATACATACATCAAAAGCCAAATTTCTTTCAAGGGCCCTTAAAATACTATTGTGGACCCCCAATCTACTATTTTGCCATATGGATCCCCATAAATCTTATATGGACTTTCAGGGGCCATATGGACCCTGGCTGAGAACCATTGATTTAACCAATGCCTGTTTAGATGTAAAACATTGATAATGATGATTTTTAGCAGAAGTTATTATATTCCTTCTCTATTTCTTCACTATTTTTAGCTTTTACTTTTAGAAAACAGAACATTTTATTAATGGGCAACTTAAACGGTTTGTGACTGGAAGGAAGGACATCTGACTACAAAATACTACCTTAATAAACCATTTTATACAATGCCTGCATAGATGTAAAACATTGATAATAATTATGATTTTTGGAAGTTATAATATTCCTTCACTTTTCCTTCTCTGTTTTTTTTGCTTCTACATTCAGAAAACAACTTTTTATTGCCTCTGTAAGAAATCAATAATATTTTCCTTAAAAATCTCAACCAGTAATACACAATCTAATCCACACACTTATTAGATATTACTCAAGTGACAGTCTAATAAGTAGAATTTTTCATTTTTTCCACGAAGAAAACATTAAATATAAACGGTATTAAATTGATAAATTGCTGCTTTCACACCTGTCCGTCATTTTTTTCCTGTTTTGTTTTTTTCACATTTCAGTAATATATTTTCAATAACCATGTCTAAACAAAAATGAATATTGCATGGGCGTCATCAGGAAATGAGGAGTATTTTCAATTAATAAAATGGATCCATCATTATCTGTCTAATTTGCAAGAACGCAAAATTAAAATAAATACAGAAGCTGCAAAGAGATTTGTCTAAATTTGCTAACCTCCACCACTTCTCTTGGTTTTGTGTTTTGAATTTTTGTGTATTAATATCTTCACTTTTACATTTCATTATTGGAATGGGTCGAAAGAGACATATTAAAGCAGTATTTTCTGACTGGATGTTCTTTCTGTTGCCAACCTCTACTTTAAATATTAGAAATGAAAAAATATATAAATACGTCTGAAAAATTGCAGGTGCATTGTTTAAGTAGTCAAGGCAGGGAGTGGATAATTCACTTCACGATGATGAGGATGAGGATGATGATGATGACGATGATGATGATGACGATGATGATGATGATGATGATGACAATGATAATGACAACAATTATTACGATGATGGCGACAGTGGTAATGGTGATGGTGGTGGTGGCGGCGGTGATGGTGGCGATGTTGGTGGTTGTGGTGGTGGTAGTGGTGGTTGTGGTGGTTGTGGTGGTGGTTGTGGTGGTGGTGGTGGTAGTGGTGGTGGTGGTGGTGGTGGTGGTGGTTATAGTGGTGGTGGTGATGGTAGATGCTTTGGTGGTCATGGTTGTGGTGGTGGTAGTGGTGGTGGTGGTGGTGGTGGCAGTGGTTGTTGTTGTTGTTGTTGTTGTGGTGGTGGTGGTGATGATGATAAGAAAAATGTTGTTTAGCTCCAAGTGGGCTCTGAACCAAAAGAATCTGATCAAAGGCATTCCGAGTATGCCTGACCATCTGAGAGTTTTTTTTTTTTTTTTTTTGGCAGGTACAACTGAACGCATTTTTTTTTTACTAAACCCATTTATTTTTCAAGTTTATGTTTTGCTTCTGACATCCCATTTTTTTGCATGTGTTTTCATATCCACATTTTAATGGTTGTATGAATATGTCTTTTATGCTTTTCATTTGCAATACATTGACTTTCTTTTCATATTTCATTTACTCAGATTTCATGATTACACAACATTCTACTGCAGTCTTTTTTTATGTCGCTTCTTTGGCTACTTTGTTTCTTCTGTCTTCTTTCTTTTTTTCTTTCTTCCATCATCATCATCATCATCATCACCATCTTTCTCTCTTACACCCTATTATTTTTTTGTGGCTTATTAGGTAGGGTGTTGAACTCTTGAGCATAAGATTGTGGTTTCAATTCCAGGACTGAGCAATGTGTTGTATTCTTGAGCAAAACACTACATTTCATGCTGCTCCAATCCACTCAGCTGGCAGAAGTGAGTATCCCTGTGACAGATTAGCATCCAATCCAGGGGGAGAATATATACACCACAGAAACCAGGAAACTAGCCCTGTGAGTCTATATTATTTTACCTCTTCCTGCTCCTTCTTCTCTGAGCCTATTCTATTTATTTACTATTTTACTCTTTTATATTTACTTTCATTGTTTTTTTATTTATCCAACACATATGATGTATGTATGTATATATATATATATATATATATATATATCAATAATAATATAGGGTGAAATTAATTAATTTGGAATAATCATTAATTTCAAATTTTTATGCTTTCCTATGACTTAATTTCGAAGCGTACGTCCGTAGGTGACTTAATATAGAATGATTGTCGTCATTTCTTTCTCTTTTGCCTGCGTTATTTGCCTTTTAAGTGCTGTGGTTTTACTGGGATCTCCCTTTTAAGTAGAAAGAATAGCCATAATTCTTTGACTGCTATTTCTAAATTCGGTGTGTGGTGAGGCAAACCGTTGCTAAACCCTTAATTACTTAGTATATATATATATATATACAGCGATAGACTGGGTCTAAAAATATTGGTTACAAGGATACTAAGGGGTCCCACCTGTAACTACAATACTATCATTTATTATTTTATTTATTTATACATTATTTTTTGGTTAAAAGTATTCTTTCCAACTGTCTACAAACATAGCCAGGCAGAAATAATTAATGCATTCTTCCAGGAGTGAATAAAAAAAATTCTCAAACTTGAGGGGATGGGCCCCTTAGATACTAACATGGGCCTCCATATATGGATTCTAATGGCACAGGGACCCACTTGCCATCAGGTAAGCTGGCAACTTGGCCAGTCTGCCACTGTATATATCTATCTATCTATCTATCTATCTATCTATCTATCTATCTATCTATCTATCTATCTATCTATCTATCTATCTATCTATCTATCTACCTACCTACCTACCTACCTACCTACCTACCTACCTACTTACCTACCTACCTACCTACCTATCTATAAGAATTTGAACTCAGAATGTAAAGACAGATTAAGAACCACTATGCATTTTACCTGGCGTGCTAATGATTCTGCTAGCTCACAACCTTAATGATAATGATGATGATTATGATAATAATAATAATGATAATAATAATAATAATAATAATAATAATAATAATAATAATAATTATAGTAATAATAATAATAATACAGATAAATAGCAATACAAACAGCCTTCAATTGCTAACGTCCCATAAGAACTATCCAGGCATCCTGAGTGACAGAGGTAAGTCCCAGATTGGGAGCTACTGAAGTGTGGGAACTTATGACATTTGGGAGCTGTTGACATTTCCTTTGTTTGCAGTCCAAGATCTACATAATGAAGAATTCTCCCCTTCCAGATGTTGAATTAAATTCGTCAGTTCTAACAAGGAAGAGTGTGAAAGATACTAAATGAATGAGAAAATTGAAATGTTTTTGCAACGTGACAAATTTTGTTTCAACAGTTTCGAATGAATATTATTATGATTGACAGTTTCATTCTTCATAAACAAAACCCCTCATTCTATGTCCACCATCACTACCACAACCACAACCACCAACACCAACACCACCAACACCACCAAAACCGACACTTAAAAAAAAGAAAAAAACTGAATTCACACTGAATCTACTGTTTTGTTAGTAACTTAAATATTTTACACTGTTCATTGAGCATATCACAAGTATGTGTTTCTTAAATATATATTAGATTACTTGTTAGAGATAGCAAAGAGAATAGCAAATATTGAAAAAACAAACAATTTGTCGATTTCACCTGACATACATTGATAGAGAAAAAAAAAGTAAAACTGACTGGCTGACTGCACAACCAAACAAATACACACATACACATGCACACCTACATATATACATACATACTAATATACACATATATACACATACATACATATATATATATATAAGTATCTATCTATCTATATATATATATACATACATATACATAAATATATATATATATATATATATATATATATATATATATTATATATATATATATATATATACATATATATATACATACATACATACATGCTAGCATGGAAAACGGACGTTAAACGGTGATGATGATGATGATGATGATGTTGATGATGATGATGTTGATGATGATGATGATGATACATACACACCCACACAATTATACATATATATACACATACATATACACATGCAAAAAATGTTTTTACTTCACATGAAAATACTCATAAAGGTATACAAACTTATGAGTGTTTGTGTGTGTGTATATACATATATAGGAGTGTATATATGTGCATGTGTGTGTGTGTGTATGTATGCATGCATGTGTGTGTGTGTTTCTGTGTGTGTGCGTGCACATACCTTTACATGAACAGGTAAATGTATTTATTTATACATTAATACAACCAGGAAGCAGATTCTTGTTAAAGCTGTCGTGTAAAATTAACAAATTAAAGATATGAACCAATTCTTATTGAAAATGTTGTTGCAATGAATAATTCTACTAGTTAATGTTAAAGGAAACTGAAGAACTGGTAAGAATCATTTGTGCATCAGACACAAGGCCTTGTAGAATTTTTTCTAGTTCTGTTCTCTGGATTCAAACCCTACCATGATCAAGTTTGCTGTTGATCAAAAATAGCCAAAGACTAACCAAATACTAGGGACTTCTTCTTCTTCTTCTTCTTCTTCTTCTTCTTCTTCTTCTTCTTCTTCTTCTCTTCTTCTTCTTCTTCTTCTTCTTCTTCTCTCTCCCTCACACACACTCATTGAGCTGTGCAAAGGGTTATGGGGGACCACTCACAGCATCTTTTTCTCCAGAAAAGAAGAGATGAGTAAGCAAATATACTTGCTTTGAAGACAAACCGATGTTACTGGAATTATACGAGAATGAACTGATGTCAAGGAATTTAAATAAAAGCTTGTTAATTGAATGTGAAAGAAATGCATTTACAACAGAACTTGAGACTTTAACTAGCCTCAGACCACCATTGGTTCTGTTATATAAATTTCCTGTTTTAAACTGATCTAAACAAAAAAAATCTTCCATCAAAATTTCATGCTAATTTTTGTTCCAAACAATAGATTAATAATGGTTCCAAATTTTGGCACAAGGCCAGCAGTTTTGAGACAGTGATATAGCTGATTACATTGACCCCGGTGTTCAGCTGGTATTTTACCTCATTGACTTTGAAACGATGAAAAGCAAAGTCAACTTTGACAGAATTTGAATTCAGAATATGAAGTCAGAAGTATTGTCACTATACATTTTGTCTTTCATAGTAACAATTCAGGGAGTTCACCACCTTAAAAATAAAAAAAAAAAATAAAAAAACACTTGATTGATATTAATTTCAAATTTTGGCCCAAAGTCAGCAAGTTCAGAGAGTGGATAAGTCAATTCTTTTCTACTGTAAGCACAAGGCCTGAAATTTGGGGGAAGGGGGCCAGTTGATTAGATTGACCCCAGTATATAACTGGTACTTAATTTATCAACCCTGAAAGAATGAAAGGCAAAGTCAACCTCGGTGGCATTTGAACTCAGAATGTAAAGACAGATGAAAAACTGCTAAGCATTTCAACCAGTGTGCTAACAATTCTGCCAACTCACTGCCAAAAAATTGAACACAATCTTTACATTGACTCCAGTCTCCAACTGGTACTTATTTTATCAACCCCTCAAGGATGAAAGGCAAAGGCAAATTTGAACTTAGAACTTAATGACTGATAAAATACTGCTATGCATTTTGCCCTGTGTGCTAGCGATTCTGTCAGCTTGCCATCCTACACTAGATTAATAATGACCATTATTTTACTAAATTTTCCCTTATTTTCAAATTAATAGAAATGAAGGCAGTGTATTTCAATAGAAATATGATAACAAAAGGGGTTAAAACTATATATATATATTGGTCACTGATTCTGTCCCCTGCCTTCCACCCTCTTTGATTCCCTCTCTCTCTGTCTCTCTTTCTCTCTCTCCTGCGACCTGCTGCTTCTTCAACCATTCTGTTGGCCTTCGTATCTCGACCAACATGTGTCCCCGCTACCGAAACGGTAATTATTTCTACGCCAGCTGCTATGTTGTTGTTGTTTTGTCTCATTTGGTCTAAAGTCGTATGACAACCACCGTTATATATGTTTTGTTTTTTCATTACTGTTTTCAATTTCGTTTTCGTCTCTTGTATTCACATCCGTCTTGTGCGTTCACATTCCTGTCTTCTACCAAGAAATCTAATGCTTACAGCTTAGTTTTTTTTCTTGGGGCTGGCCGAGTTGGAGCAAATATCAGAATTGAACAGCCGAAATTTGCTATGATGATTCGGTGTCTGACTGAAGATTGAAGGCTTCGAATGATTTGTCTGTGTTCCGTGTTCGTCCCTTCCTGTATTTCACGTTCATTATATATAAAAACATTCATTCTTATATATATATATATATATATAATATATATATATATATATATATATATATATATATATATCTATATATATATATACATATATATATATTATATATATATATATATATCAATTGAATTGATTTTATTGTTATCAATTTTAAAATATAACCACGAAACACGTGTAGTCTATTTACTGATTATATACTATTTATTATTAGTACTTTATTTAGTTGTAGGTAAATGTTTTATCATATCTTTAATTTTCCTCTATATGGTATGATTTAAGTATACCATTATTGAATCACTTCATGGTGGTTCTCCACTAATTTATATATATATATATATATATATATATATTATATATATATATGCAATAATATGTTACATTACTCGATAGTCAAGATAAAACTCTGAGTTTCAGATGCCGAAGTGGGAATCCACGACATCTCTTCGGTTAGCGTTTTCAAATAGCCAGATAACCAAAGAGATGTCATGGATTCCCACTTCGGCATCTGAAACTCAGAGTTTTATCTTGACTATTGAGTAATGTAACATATTATTGTATAGATAAATTTCCTCTATTTACATAATATTGAGGTCTCTTTCTTTCTTTTGTTATCTTACCGTTTTACCAATATATATATATATATTTATATATATATGAATTATGAATTAGAGGTTATGCAACCATCTAAGGGACAAATGTATCAGTAAGCACTACTGGTGTATTACCTCACTATGTATAGACTGTGCTATAAGGTTAACAGTAATTTGAAAGGTAAACTGTGGTTTAATATATTCAGATAAGAAAAGAAACAGAGCAACAATTAACAATTAGAAGTTGATCATTGGTATTAAAAGGTCATAGTTTAATTATAGTCAAAATACATTTACAGTTGTTTCAGTATACCTAAAGATGTAGAGCTAAAAGAAGTGATTACAAAATTAACAGACTTATCCACCGTTTATGATGGAAAGCCTTTTGCCTTTGCCTCTGATAAAGTCTAAATCATTCAGACAATGTTTGTTACATGGAACAAGATAAATGCAAGTTTACCTCAACAATAACAAACAGTTAGGCGCAGGAGTGGCTGTGTGGTAAGTAGCTTGCTAACCAGCCACATGGTTCTGGGTTCAGTCCCACTGCGTGGCATCTTGGGCAAGTGTCTTCTGCTATAGCCTCGGGCTGACCAAAGCCTTGTCAGTGGATTTGGTAGACGGAAACTGAAAGAAGCCTGTCGTATATATGTATATATATATATATATATATATTTGTATGCGTGTGTATATGTTTGTGTGTCTGTGTTTGTCCCTCTAGCATTGCTTGACAACCGATGATGGTGTGTTTACGTCTCCGTCACTTAGCAGTTCGGCAAAAGAGACCGATAGAATAAGTACTGGGCTTACAAAGAATAAGTCCCAGGGTCGATTTGCTCGACTAAAGGCGGTGCTCCAGCATGGCCGCAGTCAAAAGACTGAAACAAGTGAAAGAGTAAAAGAGTAAGAGAGTTGTAAATGTCATTTTAACTATAATTAAACTATGACAATTTAATACCAATGATCAACTTCTAATTGTTAATTGTTGCTCCATTTATTTTCTTATCTATATATATGCATATATAGATCATCATCATGATCTATAAATAATATATAAATATATGCATCGTTTGCCAGCTCTGTCTGGCCTCCGTGCCGGTGACACGTAAAAGCACCATCCGTTCGTGGCCGTTTGCCAGCTCTGTCTGGCCCCCGTGCCGGTGACACGTAAAAGCACCATCCGTTCGTGGCCATTTGCCAGCCCTGTCTGGCCCCCATGTCGGTGACATGTAAAAGCACCATCCGTTTGTGGCCGTTTGCCAGCCCTGTCTGGCCCCCATGCCGGTGACATGTAAAAGCACCATCCGTTCGTGTCCGTTTGCCAGCCCTGTCTGGCACCCATGTCGGTGACATGTAAAAGCACCATCCATTCGTGTCCATTGCCAGCCTCGCCTGGCCCCCATGCCGGTGACACGTAAAAGCACCATCCGTTTCGTGGCCGTTTGCCAGCTCTGTCTGGTCCCCATGTTGGTGGCACGTAAAAGCACCATCCGTTCGTGTCCGTTGCCAGCCTCGTCTGGCCCCCGTGCCGGTGACACGTAAAAGCACCATCCGTTTCGTGGCCGTTTGCCAGCTCTGTCTGGTCCCCATGTTGGTGCACGTAAAAGCAACCATCCGTTCGTGTCCGTTGCCAGCCTCGCCTGGCCCCGTGCCGGTGACAGTAAAAGCACCATCCGTTCATGGCCGTTTGCCAGCTCTGTCTGGCACCTGTGCAGGTGGCACGTAAAAGCACCCACTACACTCACGGAGTGGTTGGCGTTAGGAAGGCATCCAGCCGTAGAAACACTGCCAGATCTGACTGGGCCTGAATGAAGCCTTCCAGCTTCACAGACCTCAGTTGAACCGTCCAACCCATGCTAGCATGGAGAACGGACGCTAAATGATGATGATGATGATGATGATGATGTACATACCTACACGTATATGTATATTTATACATGCATATATGGGTACAGGACTTCAAAAAAACGTTGAACACAATGGGAAACAAAAACATAAAAACAAAAACATAGAAAATGAACTATGAAACGAGACATGCAACATAAAGAATATTCCCCTTCTTCAGTTGTCCCTGTTTCATCTACTCTGCATTACGAAGGCAAGGACAAGACACAACTTCGATGAAACAGTCCTTCCCAGAAAGCAAATTAAATAAAATTTGGGATATTTTGCAGAGGGTGAAAGTGGTGATAAGAACAGGACAGTGAGAGCAAAACAGTAAAAACAAACTGTGAGGGCTGTTAAGCCAAGGCGATAGAAAAATTATTATGAATGCTAGGATGATGAGCTTATGAAGGAGACAGTATAAGCACGTTTTGTCTTTACAAAGGTAGTGGGCAGAAAGATAGATTCTCTTTCGTCACGTGTCAGTGACAAGAGAATTGAGGAGGAGGAGTGAGAGAGAGGGAACAGTGAAGAGGAATATATATATATATATATATATATACATATATATATATATATATATATATATATATATATATATATATATATAGCTCACTGGTAGGTACCTTCACAAGACTTTTCTTTTATTCTAGCCCTGGGCTGACCAAGCCTTGTGACTGGATTTCATAGATGTAGTCTAAAAGAAGCCTGCTAGACACACACACACACACACACACACACACACACACAAACACACATACCCAACTAATACTAACATAAAGAGCAGCTGTTAAAATGGCGATGGTAATGATGAGTATGTGTGTGTATGCATGCATATATATTTGATGAGACAGGGTTATCTATTATTAAATACATACCTTAGTAAAGATTTCATCACATAATATCTGACACAGTGTATATATTTATAGGGTATTCATCACACTTTAGTACAAACTTGTATTAAGTATTTTAATGTTTGCCTATGTAAACAATAACACACATGCATGCATGAATATGCACGTACATACACACATGCATGCATATGCACATTCACTCACTCACAACACAAATCCTATGAAAGAGCCTTTGTTACTTTGTTGCCAGCTACTTCTATTTTGAAATATAGATTCATATATTCATATTCACATGTGTGTGTGTGTATGTGTGTATGTGTGTGTGTGTCTGCATCTGTGTATGTTTGTGCGTGTGTGTGTGTCTGTGTATATTTGTGTGTGTGTGTGAGTGTCTGTGTATGTGCCTGTGTCTGTGTATGTGTATTATGTGTCTGTGCGTGAGTGTGAGTGTGCATACATACTTGCTTGCATACACATATATATATATGCATGTATGAATGTTTGCATGTATGCATGTATGTATGCATGTATGCATGTATGTATATGTATGCATGTATGTATGCATGTATATATGTATATGTATGCATGTATGTATATGTATGCATGTGTGTATGTATGTATGTATGTATGTATGTATGTATGTATGTATGCATGTGTGTGTGTATGTATGTATGTATGTAAGTATGTATGTATGTATGTATGTATGTATGTGTGTATGTATGTATGTATATCCCCTAAATCCAACAGTGCAATTTACATCATCCCTACTTCATATATCACACTTGAATAATTGGTTATTAGCTTGGAATAACTTGGACATAGTTCCTTTATTATTAATTGAGAATGTATTTAAATTCTTACCATAAAAGAAACCACATAGAATTATATATAGTCACATACTTCTATGCCCTAAAGAAAGATAGGTTTACTTAAGCCATCTTCAAAACTACAAAGATTAACTTGATGTCATGTGCTAGGCTCTGTGTTATGAATACAGTGTCATTGTAAAGAGCAAGAATCTGCTCTCCCATGGTGTGCAGAACAGTAGCTTACATATTTGGTGTCCAAGCCTGCCTGTACATTTTGGCACAAGGTCAGCAATTTTGAAGGAGGGAATAAATCAAGTACACTGCCTCCAGTACTCAAATGATGAAAGGCCAAGTTGACCATGGCAGAATTTGAACTCAGAATATAAGGACAGATGAAATGCCACTAAGCATTTTGCCTGTTACAATGAGGTACATGTTGATGCAAAGAAGATTCAGTCAGAATGTGTGGAGGACGCAGTATCAGAGGGGTTGAATAAATGTAGAAAGAAATAAGTATTAGAAGAAGGGAAGTAAGAAGAAAAAGAATATAAGGGAGTGAGAGGAAGGAGGAGCAGGGGGAGGTCAGTTGACTGGTTGTAGATAGTATAGTGGTTTTAGCTGAATCACAGAATTTAGTAATGGGATTGGTACTAGAAGAAAAGATAAATTGGAGGGGAGAAGGTGAGGAAATATCTTAGGTCATAAGGGAGAAAGAAAGTGTGTATGAATAAAGCAAGGTAGGGTTAGGAATTTAAGCCTGGCTAGATGGTTGTTGGTAGTCAAAGGGTTTTTATGGCAGCGGTGAGCTGGCAGCCATTATGTTCTGAGTTCAAATTCAGGTGTTAGCATTGGCATTATAATTGTAGTTAGTTTTGTTAAGGGGGTCAGAAGGTGCATTGGGTTTATTATGTATGGAGTTGGGGGTTATGGTGAATTAAATTACTAGGGTGGAGGTTAGCTGTTGGTAGATTTTGGAGATTTTTGTTGTTAAGATTTCGGATAACTCCGGCAATGTTGGTGGTGGAGTAGGATAATTTTATAGATTGGGGGATAAATATTTTTCTAAGGGGGTTAGATTTAGGGAAATGTTTTTTGAGCAGGGCAAAGAAGAGTTTGGGTACTCAAGTCTGGATGTTAAGTCTGAAGTGGGGTGGAAACAGATGACATCTTGGGTTTTAGTTGGTTTAATCCGATTAGGGGCTTACCTGAGTAGAGATAGGGTTTTGGAGGTGTATGTTGATGTCTGTTTTGGTGGGTTGTGGTGTATATAGGATTAGGGGTATGAGGTAGGAGGTCGTTTGCTACTCCAATATTTGGATGGATATGAGAGCGGTGGGGTAGGGTAGGATTTATGCTTATAATATGGGGGTTAGGAACTGGATTTTGCTCTGGGTTTAGTTGAGAGAAGAATGTCTCACAAGGGCATGTATTCAACTGAGTGTTTATATCCAACATGTTGTAGGGCACAGTTGTATTATTCAGCATATTGATTGAATAAATCTTGATTAGCAGTTAATGAGATCTGGTAGGACATACTTTCTACAGTAGACTTTAGGATGAAGTGGGTGGAGAAGAAGTTCATGTGGTGGAGGTTTTTACCCTAGGTTTGTGGTATGGATAGAAGGTTTAGTTTTGTAAGTCTAGGGTAATGTCTAAGAAATTAGCCGTTTTGATGTTGTTACCGAAAGAGATGTTGAGGCCAATGTTTTTAAAGAAGCTTCTTAATCTTTTTTAGTTGTTCGATTGTCCAGTTAATAGAATTTTGCATAGTGAACAGAGAGTCATCTCTGTATAGACCACCGGAGATGTTGGGAGATTGTTCATGGAAAGTGTTAACTAGGTAGAGTTCAATAAGGTCAGTAACTTGGACGAAGTCACTGGCTCCCATAGGGATGTTAAAAATATTGGGTGTATCTTTGCAGGCCCAGGATTTCCCATGGTAAAATATATTTTAGCAGACTGCTAATATAATATCAATGTGTGTGTGTGGTGTGTGTGTGTGTATACGTGTATGTGCATGTGTGTGCGCGTGTGTGTGTGTGTGCGTGTGCGAGAGAGAGAGAGAGTGTGTGTTTATGTTTGTGTCTTTTTGTTTTGATATTTCGTAATAATTATAAATTAATGTCACTGTCATAGAATCAGTGTCGTTCATTTCCAATATTTCTGCAGAAACATGTCTTCCATGAGAAAATATTACCTCTTGCTTGGAAACAGGTAAAGGCTGGCAACAGAAAGGATACCTGGGTATAGAAAATATGCTTCAATATATTCTATCCAGCGTATGCAACCATGGAAAAGTGGACCTTAAAATAATGATGATAATGTAGAGTGGCAATAATATAAGTGATTGCAATTGGAAAAAAAAAAAGAAAATTAGTTTGATTTGTTCATCTCTGTTATTATATGAAAGTGACACTGTTAAGTGATTTACTTATAAATCTTTGTACTATGGGATGAATACTAGAATATGGTAAACTTTAATTAACACTACCAGTATCACCTGGCGTTACTCGGGTTTCTTTCAACCCTTTAGAATTGGAATTTTTGAAAAGTAAAAATTTTGCATTATGTAGCTTGTTATTCTCTTTAAGTAAACATTTTTCTGGTTGAAGTACACCAAAAAATGGTGACACAGCAGTCAAAAAATCGTAAAAAATAGGAATTTTCATAGAAAAAAAGCACCTTTTTGATGTAAATAATTTTTGGTGTTAACATGGTCTGATTTGAATTTTTTCTTCTACAGAAGGAAGAACAAGCCTTCTTCTATCATACTCTTAATTTTGGTCAACTTGTGCCGCGGGGTCTCGGAGGAGATAGTGTTAGTTGAAGGCTACCAAACCTGCCAAACACAGACAACTTCAGCTTTGTATATAGAGAGATTATAAAATAAATGACTTGTTAAGATATAAAATTATATTCTGTATATAAAATGATGAACTGCCAGAGTCATTAGAGTCTTACAGTATTCTTTGAATCTTTGCATGCTGGGTTCAAATTCCACAGAGGCCATCTTTGCCCTTGGACTCAATATGATACCAGTCAATGGCAGAGGACTGATGGAATTGTTACAGTATCTGAGAAGATGTTTCATGGTATTTATTTTGATTCTGTGTAGATGCCTAAAAAGCGACCCCCACCCACTACCAACTTGCAAGCTTAGTAAAGGCCTGCAATTTATAGGGGCAAAATAGTGTCCATAAATTTGAGAAGGTGTAGGAGCAGAGATGTCCTCCAGTTGGAGTACAATAATAGTGCAGAAAATAATTAGTGCAGAAAATGCCTGATATAGATAAATCATGTAAAATTGTATAAATGGTACACCCTAAATATATATTCATTAGCTTGACAAAGGAAAAAGTGACTAATACATATTGTCATGTGTTTATTATTCCAGCTTTTCAAAATGTGACAGGAAATACAGAAATATAGAAACTTTTTGTGTAAAACATAATCATAGAATTATGAAGACAGACACGGAATAATGGCTTGTTTCTACAATGTTGTTATATCAAAACATTTTATATTTAACTATTTTAAGTCTCCCTTCTATGTCCTTACATCAAATTGTGAATTATACTGTAAGTGGCATAACCATTTCTATTGGCAAGAGAATACAAGAAGAAGATTTATTTTGGGTTGATTTGCATATGAAAAGGAAATAAGGAATAAATCTTCTTTAATTGACATATGTTTGACTTTTTACTCTTATGAATAAGTGGGGAAATTCATTCTCTTGCAACACCATGGATTTTTAAAAAATATTTATTCATTTTATTATTTTGCAAATTCATACATTAAAATATAATGAGGATATTTCAACCATATTCAATGAAATTAAAATAAGAAAGAAGTTTTCAAGTAAAAAGACAAAAATTTTTAAAATAAAAGAAATTTCTGATGTATGATAAAATATTTGAATCAAAGAATAGAAATAAAGAAAAGATTCAAGCAGTTTTTAATACTAATTACCAAGAAACAGTAAAACTGCTCTCAGTAGTCATAATCAACAGTTCAGTAGTGTTTTAAGAATAAGCAGCCTAACTCTGCAAATACTGTTATCTGTTCTGTAGTTTGTTTCATCTTGCCATATGTCAAATTCATATCAATATATTAAAAGACAGGAAAATATCTGTCCAAAAAACTAGCAATTCTTAATTCTCCATGAAAAGAAATGCAACCAAAATTCAGATGGACTGATAAAAAGATGAGTTTTGATGTTATAATTAAAAAAGGCGATGAAGTTTGCAAAGATAAAATATTAAAATCAGGATTTATAAAATGGGAGATAATAATTTAAACCTGATTTAGAAAGCCAATGAAGACTGTAACAGCCACAGAAAGAGTAGAAAACAATATTTGAGAGAGAGAGAGAGAGAGAGAGAGAGAGAGAGAGAGAGAGAGAGAGAAAGAGAGAGAGAGAAAGAGAGAGAGATTTGCTGTAAATAATGTTTGTCGGTAAAAACCACACAACTTATAACCATTATTGTTTACTAAATTAAAACTGGTAAAAATAGTCTGGTGATTTCTCTAGAGTAATTGAATTGACCTTACTAAACATAATTATGAAGGAGAAGGCCTATATGTGGATGCCTAGTCTTAGATGTGATGTGACTGGAAAACAACAAGATGGTCACCACTAGAACTCTTTTATCATCATCCTGCTTGACTGGTGTTGGCTTGGGAGGAAATATTTGTAATTAAGTTCTTTTATAGTTCTGTAAATGTTAGTGATTTATTCACAATATATAAACACATTGAAACTGGAAAGAGTAATTATATAGGGAATAAAAACTTGTTACCAGTTCAAATATGCCTGAGGTATATTTGAACATGTATGAAAGCCATTCAGTGTATTTTTATATGGAGAAAATTTCTTGCTGTAGACAGATAGATGTGAACACACTGAGTCAGCTCACAATGGCACCTAACTAGATTGTGGGATGCATGCATTTCAGAATGGTAATCTCTTCTTCAGCCACAGAGAACAGAAAGTTATTACACTGCAAACTGACACAAGAGACAGGTTCCTCTTATGGGTGAAATCTATTTGTGGGAAATCTATAAAATGACTAAAAAAATTAGTTGTCATCGTCATCATCATCATCATCATCGCCATTGCCATCACCATCACTGCCACAACCACCACCATCATCATCATCATCATCATCATCATCATCATCATCATCATCGTCATCATCATCATCGTCATCATCATCATCTTTTAATGTCCTCTCACAATACTGGCATAGGTTGGGCAGTTTAACAGGAATTGACCAGCTGAAGAGCTGCTCAGGTTCCGTATTAGATGTTTTAAGAGACTTACTATGTCTTTTTTTTTTCTTTATCTTAAGAGATTACATTAATCATCATCATCATCTTCACCCCCCATCGTTCTCACTTTACATTTGCTTACTATGCTGATATGGGTTGAACAGCTATTGCAACTCACCTAAATTATGTGGGAGGACAATGTGTCCCTCATAAATTTCATTATTGGTTTAGTTTTTCAATGGATATATATCCTTTGTTACACCAGCCATTTCATAGGGTGCAAGGAGTGAATTTTTTTCAGGGTACCAGCAAGGGAGAGGTTGTTATGTTCTTGACAAAACTGAAGTGTTCTGTTGATCCCTCACATAACAGAAGGCACTGGGGGCAATTTATTGCATCACAAAGATAAGAGAAAGGGAGTGATGGATAGCAAGGAATGGATAAACGTGAGATGTTAATCCCAGCTGGTCAGTGGTGGAGTTGGGTATAAGTGGAGTGTATGGAATACATGCACATCTGGGAAGTTCCTGATGTATATGCACAGGGTTGGATAAGAGAACCATGGTGATAAAGATGTGTGTGTGTGTGAGAGAGAGAGAGAGAGAGAGGGAGAGGGAAGAGAAGGAGAGAGATGGAGAGAGGGAGAAGGGGAGATGGAGATGGAGTGGGAGAGAGAGGGAGAGTTGTGGAATTTGGTGTGCAGAAACAATGAAGAGTGAACAGAAAAAGTCCACTGCCATCCTTAATTATATTGGTGACACAAAGAGAGATTGAGAAGAGGAGATAAAGAGAGATTGAAAGATGAGAAATAGGGGCATGATAGCTAGCAGAATGAGTAATAAAGGCATATAGGACTAGATAGGAGTATTGGTGATATTGGTGCTACACAGATGAGTGACAAAAAGGGATGTATGATAGATAAGTGAGTGATATAGGGGTAAGTGTCCATAAAAGAATACATGGCTATCAAAATAAATAAAAGACTAAAAATTGAGTTCATCTCAATGTCAAACTCTTTACAAAATACAGGGTGGACCAAAAGTCACGCACCAAAACATTTGACATTTTATTTATATTATGTAATTCTGGCATTACGTTGCTTACAATGACAAGGGTCCCAGTTGATCCAACCAATGGAACAGCTTACTCATGAGATTAGCATGCAAGTGGCTGAGCACTCCGCAGACACGCCTACCCCTTCACATACTTGTCAGGGAGATTCAGTGTGACACAAGGTGTGATAAGTCTGGCCCCTTTAAATACAGGTATTACTCATTTTTACTGGCTGAATGAACTGGGGCAACAGGAAATAAAGGATCTTGCTCAAAGACACAATGCACTACTCGGAATTGAAGTTGCAAACCTATGCTCATGAGCCAAATACCCTAACCACTAAGCCACGTTCCTTCACACTTTATGTAATTATTATTATTGTTGTTATATTTATTATGGCGGCAAGCTGGTTGAATCATTTGCATGTCAGGCGAAATGCTTAGCAGCATTTCATCCATCTGTACGTTCTGAGTTCAAATTCCGCCGAGGTGAACTTTACCTTTTGTCTTTTAGGGTTGATAAAATAAGTATCAGTTAAGCCCTGGGGTTGATGTAATCGACTTACTCCCTCCCTTGAAATTTCAGGCCTTGTGCCTATATTAGAAAAGATTATTATTATTATCGTCATGGCAGTGAGCTGGCAGAATCATTAGCATACCAACACCAGGCAAAATGCTAAGCAGCATTTCATCCATCCTTACGTTCTGAGTTCAAATTCTGCTGAGGTTAACTTTGTCTTTCATCCTTTCAGGGTCAATAAATTAAGTACAAGTGAAATACTGCAGTCAATGTAACTGACTAGTCCCCTCTCCCAAAATTTCAGGCCTTTTGCCTTTAGTAGAAAGGATTATTATTTGGCAGAATTGGTAGCAGGCTGGATGAAATGCTTAGTGGTATTTTATGTCATTACGTTCTGAGTTCAAATTCTGCCAAGGGGTCAACTTTGCCTTTTATCCTTTCAGGGTTGATAAAATTAAGCACCAATCAAGTACTGGGATCAGTGTGATCAACTTTCTCCATCCCCCAAAATTTCAGGCCTTGTGCCTATAGTAGAAAGAATTATTATCATTAATGCAACGGGCTGGCAGAATCTTTAGCACTCTGGGCTAAAGTGCTTAGTAGCATTTCCTCTGTCTTTATGTTCTGAGTTCAAATTCTGCTAAGGTCAATTTTGCCTTTCATCCTTTCAAAGTCGATAAATTAAGTACCAGTGAAACACTAGGGTCAATGTAATCAACTAGTCCCCTACCACCAAATTTCAGGCCTTGTGCCTAGAGTAAAAAGGATCATCATCATCATCATCACCACCACCACCACCATCACCACCACCACCACCACCACCATCATCATCATCATCATCATCATCATCATCATCATCATCATCATCATCATCATCATCATCATTATTATCATTATTATCATTATTATTATTATTATTATTATATTATTATTATTATTATTATTATTATTATTATTATTATTCCTTTTGTTCAGCATGTACAAGTATGTGTG
Organism: Octopus sinensis; assembly: GCF_006345805.1. Lineage (NCBI taxonomy): Eukaryota > Metazoa > Mollusca > Cephalopoda > Octopoda > Octopodidae > Octopus > Octopus sinensis. Next base: position 44,111,223 of record NC_043005.1, read on the forward strand.
TATTAAACATTATCTTATTTATTTTATTCACTTTCAGGAAAATTAAAGCATCTCTTTGACAAATACGGAGCATATTAAACTTATTTTGTGCATGACTTTTGGCCCACCCCATACATTTTATACATAACCCTTTTATACCCTTTTATACTAAATTATTTAAGACTTTTTTGTTATTTGCTTCTTAATCTTCACTTTAGCACAAGACTTATATTTGTCTTTTACTTGTCTCAGTCATTGGACTGTGGCCATACTGCAGCACCACCTTGAAGGGTTTGGTCAAACAAATTAAACCTAGTACTTGTTTGCTATTGGTTTGGTTTTTGGTTTTTGGTTTTTTTTTTAAGTCTGGTACTTACTGCATCAGTATCTTTTGCTGAACTACTAAGTTATAGGGACATAAACACATCAGCACTGGTTATCAGGTGGTGGAAAGTAACAAACACAGACACAGAAGCACACACACACACACATACATGCACATGCACGTGCACACTCACACATTTACACACACACACACATACATGTATATACACACATACATATATATATATATACATACATATACATATATATATACATCATACATACATACATACATATATATATACATACATATACATATATATATACATACATACATATACATATATATATACATACATATATATATATATATACATCATACATACATACATATATATATATATATATATATATATATATGTAGCCAGCCTTGCCTGGACCCCGTGCCGGTGGCACGTAAAAAGCACCATCCAATCGTGTCCATTGCCAGCCTCGCCTGGCCCCCATGCTGATGGCACGTAAAAAGTACCATCTGACCGTGGCCATTTGCCAGCCCCGTCTGGCAACTGTGCCGGTGGCATGTAAAAAGCACCCACTACACTCATGGAGTGGCTGGCGTTAGGAAGGGCATCCAGCCGTAGAAACATTGCCAGATCAGACTGGTCCTGGTGCAGCCTTCTGGCTTCCCAGACCCCAGTTGAACCGTCCAACCCATGCTAGCATGGAAAGCGGACGCTGAATGATGATGATGATGATGATATATATACATATACATACAGGGTGCAATGGGTAAAGTGTTACAATTTAATACTTTTAATTTCGTACATGCACGTTGTTTGTTTTTGATTTTCTGAACTACACAGTATAGTAGAGTAAGTTGGGCACCGTCTGTGAGAAAAACGGCACAATGATGCAATTCACTCTGCCAGAAATTTGGAAATGATAGGCTGTACTGCTTGGCATTCATGCTGGAATCTCCAATATGAATTGGGGACAGTGCAATCTGAGGACATATACCAAGAGTGATAAAAATCAAACATCTAGTCAACATTACAGTGTTTGAAGTGATCACTAGTGATGGTGACGTTATGCTTCATTTCATCTTCCCACATGGCCTCAAACTCAACACGGAAGCCTACATCAAGTGCCTGGATGAGGTTAGTGCTGCCTTGGGTCGAAAGACTGGCTGCTGGAAGACCCTACGTCTGGCAATAGGACTTTGCGCCATGCCACACAATCAGGAGATCCCAGTCATGGCTGTGAGACAATATCTGTGACCACATCACCCCTAACATCTGACCACCTAACTCCCCAGACTGCAACCTCTTTCATTATTATGTGTGAGGCACAGTTGAGTGAGGGATTAATAAAACTCCTTGTAACACAAAGATGAACTGAAGGCAAGGATTATGGCAGTGTTCACCAACTTAAACAAGGAGACCATCCAGAAGAGTTGCAGGAGATTCTGAAGTCATCTGGGGGCTGTGGTTGAAGCCAATGGCAATTTTATTGAACAAATTTACTCTTCAGTATTTCAAGATATTTTTATGCAATTTTGGTAAATATATCTGTTAAAATGAGTTGTTAGTGTTATTTTCATTTTTGCATTATTTAGACAACAATATGTTCACTGCACCTTGTATGTATATATGTATATTTTGTTTATATATTTTGTGCTACTTCTAATTCATATTTGAACATGTGTGTGTGTGTGTGTGTGTATGTATATATATCCGTAGATATATACATTTTTAAAAGGGTTGAATGTGAATTTGTACTTTAACTGGAGTAGTTTCCAAAAGATTTCTAACGTTGTTTCTTCATACTTTACATTAATTTACTGGTGTAAATTAGCGTAGATATGAAAAGTTATATAAGTATATTAAGTATATGATTTAACTTATGAAACAAAATTCAACAAATTCAATCATACTTTATGTAAATGGAGGAGATTAGATGTTAATATGGATTAAATGTTAATATGTTTTTTGTATTCATGTAGGTATATGATCGTTTCATATCAAAAGACAATAAATTAATTTTAAGAAACTGAGTTGTCAAAAAGTACTCATCATATTAACTTCTAATCTCCTCCATTTGCGTAAAATATGATTGAATTTGTTGAACTTTGTTAAATTAGTTAAATCATGTACTTTATGTGTGTGTGTGTGTGTATGTGTGTGTGTGTTCGTGTGTGTGTGTGTGTATACATATATATCTTCAAATATTAATTAAAAGCAACTTGAGGTATATAAACAAGATCAAACACACATACACAAGGTGTGAGTGTCGTTACTTCGTTGGGTAGCCACATTTTCTTTTAGGCATAAGAGAATATATTCTTAATACCCCTGGTGTGAATCACCAGGAAGTAAGTCATAGACAAGTGAGACAACTCACATCAAGTCCCTTTTTTGCAGTGTGACAGACATCGATGTTTCATCATTGTTTTGATTTATGAATGCTACATAAATCTCAACAACTATGACCATATGCTAAATGGTGTAAAAAAACCATCTGCTAGAATGTCCCACCATTTCATGCCACAGAAGGAATTCAAATATGAATTAGAATTCTTCCCATTGCATGAAACATATGCATAGATGCAGGTGTGGCTGTGTGGTAAGAAGCTTACTTCCCAACCATATTCTTCCGAGTTCAGTCCCATTGCATGGCACCTTGTGCAAATGTCTTTTGCTATACCTTCAGTCCGACCAAAGTCTTGTGAGTAGATTTGATAGACAGAAACTGAAAAAACCTCATCATATATATATATATATTGGTAAAAATGGCAAGATAACAAAAGAAAGAAAGAGACCTAGATATTATGTAAATAGAGGAATTTATCTATCTATGTGACAATTATTCGGTAGCCAAGATAAAACTCTGAGTTTCGGATGCCGAGGTGGAAATCCATGCTGTTGTGAATGTTGTTGTGATCCCACAGATCATATATTTGAAATACAGACTATTCTCATAAATTTTTTAACTTATACTAAAAGCCTTTCAGAATCCTTCTTTTTCAGAATTTTCTCTCACTGGTAATCTCTTAAACAATCAGAAAGTACAATTCAAATTGAACATTAACCATCTTTTTTTTTTTAGTGAAGGAATATGGCCTAGCAGTTAAGGTGCTGTACTCATGGTCACTAGGTTGTAGGTTCAATTCCTGAACCAGGTGGTGTGTTATGTTCTTGAGCAATACACTTCATTTCACATTGCTCTCATGCTGTGTCATGACCAGTATGTCAAAGAATAGAGCCAACGTTTCTTCTGTGTGTTATAAAAAGAGGTTGAGCTAGGATTTGCACTCCGACTTCATAAAACTCTTACTAGCAATGACTACCCAAACAGAACCACAGGCTGGAGGGTTGTCGATTGAGTGGTGCAAAGGCATCATCTGCCAGGGGTAGCAGAGAATCACTAACAAATGGTGGGTGCAGCAATGTGCTGTTGCAACACATAACCCTGTGCTATTACAACTACTACTACACCTCTTTCAAAATCCTTCTTCAGAACTTTCTCCTTCTGGTAATCACTTTACTGGCATATACTTTAACAACCAGAAACTACAATTCAAATTTAACATTAACCATTCTCATGTCATTCAGTTGCTTTTATTCTTCAGTCTAAGCAGACCTAAAAGAGCAATGGAAAAATTGTTCCTTTCTTCTTCTCCTCAACCTCATACCATTTCTTGAAAGAATAATACAGAAAATTTCTCTCTCAGAATATAAAACATTATGTTGATTGAAACAAAGAAATAAAAATTTAAACATTAAAATTTGAAGTATCATTGAAATCTTTAAAATTACACAACATTTATGAATAAATTTTAAAAGAAATTGGAGTAAAGAAAACGCTGAAGTGAATAAAATACATAGCATATTTTATGAAGAAATGTCTAGCACCAAAAAAAGATAACGCTAAGTAAAGCTACTTTTCTCTTCTAAACAGAAAAATTAATTAACTTTTTTTTTTAATGAAACATTATTTCTAAAATATGTAAATTTAATGAACAACAGGCATGGTTGGGTAATAAGGAAGTCCTTTGTATACATATGCACACACGCATATATGTATGTATGTATGTATGTATGTATGTATGTATGTATGTATGTATGTATGCATGCATGTTTGCATGTATGTATGTATGTATGGATAGATATATGTATGTATGTATGTATGTATATGTGTATGTACCCATCTTTCAATCTGTCTATCTATTAATCTAACTATCTATCTGTCTGTCTGTCTATTTATCTATCTATCTGCCTGTCTGCCTGTCTATCTATATCTCTCTCTTTCTATCTATCTATTTATTTATCGGTCTATCTATCTATATATCTGTCTATCTACATATTTATCTATGTATTTACCTATCTATTTTATCTATTGGTCTGTTGTCTGTCTATCAATCTATGTATCTATCAGTCTGTCTGTCTGTCTGTCTATTTTATCTATCAGTCTTCCTATTTATCTATCTTTCTCTCTGTCTCTCTCTCTCTCTGTGAGTCTGTCTTTATCTAGCTGTCTATTTATCTATCTATCTATCTATCTATCTATCTATCTATCTATCTATCTATCTATCTATCTATCTATCCATCTATCTATCTATCTGTCAGTCTGTCTGTCTGTCTGTCTGTCTGTCTGTCTGTTTGTCTGTCTGCCCGTTTAGCTATCAATATATGTGCGTATGAGTGTTTGTGTGTGGCTGTTGGGTAAGGAGTTTGTTTCCCGGCCATATGGTTCTGAGTCCAGCCCACGGCACAGTACCTTAAGCATGTTTCTTCTACAATAGCCCCAGGCTGACTAAGCCTTATCAGTGGATTTGGTAGATGGAAACTGAGATAAACTCATTGTACAATAAGTGGGTAAGTCAATTACACCAAGTCGATTATATCAACCCCAGTGCATACTGGTACTTATTTTATCGACCCCACTAAGGGATGTAAGGCAAATTCAATCTCAACAGAATTTGAACTCAGAACACAAGTACACACGAAATGCCATTAACCATTTTGCCCAATATGCTAATGATTCTGCCAGTTCACCACCTTTATCTGGCCCAAATATCAAAGAAAGATTGATAACCACTACCCTATACAACCAGTCAAACTACTAGATATAGTAGCTGAATTTCTATCAAATCATGCCTTCTTAAAAAAAGTATGAATATTTTGGACAGTGTGGTTATATAGCTATATAAAACGGTGGCGAGCTGGCAAAAACGTTAGTGTGCCTGGCGAAATGCTTAGCAGTATTTCGTCTGTCGTTACATTCTGAGTTCAAATTCCGCTGAGGTCAACTTTGCCTTTCATCCTTTCGGGGTCGATAAATAAAGTACCAGTTTCACACTGGGGTCGATGTAATCGACTTAATCCCTTTGTCTGTCCTTGTTTGTCCCCTCCATGGTTTAACCCCTTGTGGGCAGTAAAGAAATATATAGCTATATAAAAAGAAGAGGATGGTCATTGCTGGAGTAGTTTTGATCAGTGGTCAGTTCAGCAGGACCTGTATGTTAAACAACAACAATAACAACAACCTCTAAAAGTTTCTCTCTCTCTCTCTCACAACCACTTGTGATAATATGGGATGTATTCTTTTATTCTTTTATTTGTTTCAGTCATTTGACTATAACCATGCTGGAGCACCGCCTTGAAGGGCTTTAGTTAAACAATCGACCCCAGAACTTATTTCTTAAGCCTAGTACTTATTATATTGATTTTTTTGCCAGACCGCTAAGTTATATGGATGTAAACACACCAACACCAGATGTCAAGTGGTGATGGGGAGGGGACAAACAAACACAGACACACACACACACATATATATAATGGGCTTCTTTCAGTTTCTGTCTACCAAATCTACTCACAAGGCTTTGGTCAGCCTGAGGCTATGGTAGAAGACACTTACCCAAGGTGCTATGCAGTGGGACTGAACCTAGAATCATGTGATTGGGAAACAAGCTTCTTACCACACAGCCATGCCTGTGCTTATGTAAAGCCACACCAATGCATATCTAGCCATGCCTGCACCTATATGATGGTCACAACTGGAGCAGCTTTGATCAGTGGTCAGTTCAATCAGGTCCTGTATGTTAAACAACAACAACAAAAACAGCAATTGCTCAAAGTATCTCACAGCCACTTATGATGTTATGGGATGTATGTATGGCTATTATTTTCCTAAATCTCAAATAGAAATGTGATTTATTACTATTGTGTCTAGGTCTATGAGCTAGTCACAGTTTACTTAAATGGGTGGTGGTGGTGGTGGTGATGTGAGGGGTATTTTATGCTTTGATCTGTCTGCTGTGAATAAAATAAAGAGATATCAAAAGAAACTAATGTTTTTTTTTTTGTTTTTTGTTGTTGTTTCTTTTTGTTTTTTTTTAATGGTCTGGTTAGGGGAAAAGGCAGTGTTCCTTGGCCTTTGCAAGTTCTCTCAGACTGATGTGATCAATGTACTTTTTAAAGTAAACGCAAATCAAAAAATGCAGGAAAGAACATGGGCAATGAAAGATGCTTTTTTAAAATTGTCTCCCCTTACCTTTAAGTGTTACTAATAATTACCACTAAGTTTTGATTCCTTCTTCAAACCGAAAGGTAAATTTTTCAATTAACTGAAAATTTTTTTTATGAATCTCTTTTCATCACCCTATAGCTTAGTTGTCTAAATTTAGATTATTAGTGTATTTAGTCTTCTTCTTCTAAAACTCAATTTATTTTTGATTTTGCAAATTACTCTCAGCCTAAAGTTTCTCAAATGTTTCCTACAGAGAAGAAAGCCTTTGCCAAGGGATTAAAGCTAGATTGAATCGACTATTTTATGTTAATGAGACCCCAGTATAACCTCATCAACATAGACTCAGCTGGTGACAATTGTTTGTGACACTCAAAGAAAACATATAATTTCTTTTCTTTTTCCACAAAATTAATTTTCAATAAATTAAATTTTTCTTTCTATCAATCAGTATCTAAATTCATGCCATTGATCCTCGCTGAAAGATCAAGTCAATACATACATATTTAGTGTGGTCGTTGCCAGAACTGCCTGACTGGCCCTCATGCTGGTGGCACGTAAAAGCACCCACAACACTCTCAGAGTGGTTGGCATTAGGAAGGGCATCCAGCTGTAGAAATTTTGCCAGATCAGATTGAGCCTGGTGCAGCCTCTGGCTCACCAGTCCTCAGTCAAACTGTTCAACCCATGCCAGCATGGAAAGCGGATGTTAAACGATGATGATGATGATGATGATGATGATGATGACGATGATGATACAATATAGTGCTATTGACAACAGGAATGCAGGCTTAGGAGACCTTTTTAAATGTTTTTTTAATGTTTCTTTTAACAATTGTGCTGACTCCACTAGCCTAAATCAGTAACTCATTTATTTCTTTTGTCATAAATAAGAGTAACATCTTTAAGTTGCCATCTTAGCATTATTTCGATTGTGCATGGATACATTGAAACTCTGACGTCTCGCAGCTGACTTGGCAGACATCCATAAAATTATCAACCATCTTACTAACAATAACCCTGAGCACCTTTTCAAACTCCACCTGTCTAACACACGTGGACATGTTTACAAAGTCAGAAAACAGCACAGCTCCCATGACTTTCGGAAACATTTTTTCACGCTAAGAGTTGCTGAAGTATGGAACAAACTGCTGGCATCAGTTGTTAGTTGTCAGAGCACTACATCCTTCAAAACTTCCATGCTTCCTGAGATTCACCAACACTACACCTGATTTTCTCCCCTCCATACACACGCAAGCTTGTATCTGACTCATACACTGTTGACTTCCCAGTCATTTGTACACTACTGCATATGCTTTATATACACTTTTGACAAGTTGTGGTGCACCTGAGCACTGTATACAATAATTTCATTATTATTATTATTATTATTATTATTATTATTATTATTATTATTATTATTATTACAAAATACATCTTGCACAATGTGGAATTTCTTTTTTACAATCATGGTAGATATTGATAACAGAGCACTAACACCAATACTAATACAAATAGCACTATGACACGTGTAAGTTATTTAAGATGATGAAAACACTCTTCTCACTTCAATTGGTTTTTACATTCAAATCAGAAACTACTTCAGTGTTATGAAAAAGCCCAAGATGACCCTTCTATCAATTATGTGAAGTGGCTAAACATTGTTGGTACAAAGCTCACCCAACCTTAAACTATTTTACAGCAAAAAGGTTTTGGCAGCCAAAAATTAAAAAGTGGCCGTCACAGAGAGTAATTGCAATTCCAACTCTAGTGATGCTAAATTATCTTCCCAAAACAATGAAAAGTAGATAAAATTTGCCATAAGAGAGATTGAAACTAATGTAAAGAAACTGCTGTGGCCATCACTAAACAATTACATGTAAACCTAGTACTGAAAAGCAAAGACAATAAAACTTGCTCATCATCATCATTGTTCGACCGTGGTCGAGACAATGGAATTTACCATGTTGCGCCAGACTTCACGGTCCATCATAGCATTACGGAGGTCCTGTTGCTGGATGCCTGTATCCCTGGAGATTACATCAGGGTAGGAGAAAACTTGCTACAAAGTGGCAGTAAATTCCTCAGGGAGTTACTCTCTTCTTGACAACCCCAAACAGCTGGACTTCCTTACCTCAAAGACCAGAATGCTTAGAATACCAAAATAAAACTATGGGGATAGAATTCTCGAAGACTTAACCCTTTCGTTATTGTATTTATTTTGAGATGTTTTTTTTTCAATTACTTTAAATATAATAAAGAATTTAGTAAAATAACTTAATTATCATTCAGCTAGTGTTAGGAGCATTAATTGTGACTAAAATTTGGTGGGATATTTTAATTCAAAAGTTATGAAAACAAGACATTTATACTATAGAGCCAGGGCTAGTTTCAGCCGGGTTGGTAATGAAAGGTTAAACATGAAGTGCAGCCTTTCTTCAGCTTGTTGTACGACATCCCATCACACTTCAAAGGCTATGCATTTTCAACCCAAGAGCAGGAGATTGCTGCAAAATACCCTATAAAAAAAAAGAGACATTGTATCCTTTGGAACTCCAAGTTTCAAGCCAAAGCTATTCATTGTGACACATTTCTATGGATGAAATGGGGGTCAGCAGTTCCCCCAAAATGTCATCATGGTTTTATCTTCCAATGCAACATGATGTTTTCATTAAAACAATATGCAATGCTCTCAGAAAAAAAGAATAAATATCTCCTGGAATAAATATAAAGAATCCCTCTGTTACTGAATACACACATTAACATCAACACAAGGATTATTGGTGGAACATTCCCATCCAAACCTCTAACAAGAGCAAATATAATATACTGGATATTGTTATTTGTGACAGACAAAGAAAAGTATAGACCATCAGAGAGGTCAGCCACCATGCTGATGAGAATACCTGTTCAAAAATGAAAGAGAAAGAGAATAACTATGAATAACTACTTTGAAATATTTGGCTTTTATACCCAGGTTATAAATTCATATCTATATCAATAGTAATTGACATATTCAGTTTGTTAGTGAATATGCCTAAATGACAACCTGGAAAAACTAAGGCTTACAAGAAAAGAAAGCAACCAGCTGACATGCACGTTACAAATACAATCTGTAAGTGGACAGTAAAAGCCAGCAAGAGTTTTCTCAAGTTCAACATGTAATTCTGATTTTGATCTCTGCATTGCAATGATGGAACTTTGGATCTTTGTTAGAAACCAGCTCCTTCCTTGCAGGAAATCTTCAAATAACTAAAAATAGAAGAGAGCAAACAAATAAAAAAAAAAACATACATACATACTTTAGATATAAACATAAATGCAGATATTCATAAATACAAACATATATGCATACATACTTACACACATACATGCATACATACATATGTACATACATACATATATACATACATACATACATACATACATACATACATACATACATACATACATGCATGCATGCATACATGCATACATGCATACATGCATGCATGAATACATACATACTTACATACAGACATACAGACATACATACATACATGCATACATACATTAAAATCATGACTGTGTTTGAGTTTAATCTTTTTATTAAGGATTTTTCATATTTCCTTATTAGTACTTTATATCGTATTCAGAATAACAATAGTGTTCCTGAATCCATTAGTCCATTAACATTTGAAGAGCTTGGCTTCATCATCAGAATGAATTGATAAGGCAAAGAAGGACTTGAAATGTTAATGAACAAATGGATTTAAGAATGCTATTGTTCCAAACTCAACACAAAGGTCAAACAAAAAAATAAGAAAAATCTTTAATAAAGAAAAAGTTATGTCTTTCATATAACAGTATAACACGTTTGAACTAAAACTGCTCTAAGTTTGTGAAAGCACTAAACGCAATGCATACAGCTGCATTATTATACCTTGAGAGATCAAATTTCAGAAAGTTTGGCTTTGTCTTGCATTCTTCTTAGGGTTGTTAAGGTGGTGAGCTGGCAGAAACGCTAGCATGCCAGGCAAAATGCTTAGCAGTATTTCGTCTGCCGCTACGTTCTGAGTTCAAATTCTGCCGAGGTCGACTTAGCCTTTTGTCCTTTTGGGGTCAATTAAATAAGTACCAGTTATGCACTGGGGTCGATATAATCGACTTAATCCGTTTGTCTGTCCTTGTTTGTCCTCTCTGTGTTTAGCCCCTTGTGGGTAGTAAAGAAATAGGTATTTCATCTGTCTTTACATTCTGATTTCAAATTCCGCCTAAGTCGACTTTGCCTTTCATCCTTCCGAGGTCGATAAATTAAGTACCAGTTGTGTACAGGAGTCGATCTAATCGACTGGCCTCCTCCCACCAAAATACTGCTCTCAACCCTACAGTGTCAAATGAACAGCAGATCTTGAAGCAGTTCAGTGATATTACACCAGGAAAACTGCATTAATGGAACAAATGGGTTACTCAGAGAGACTGAAAGAGCTATGACTCTACTTCCTGGGCAAAGACGAGAGAGGTATGCAGTGATATATGTATGGAAGTTCTTGGAGGAGCTGGCACTAAACTTTGGTATTGAGAGCTATACTATCCCCCAAAATAGACATCACTGCACTGTTCCAAAGGTCCCAGCTATCCTGTCTAGAGTGAGGTCCATGTACTGCAATAGCTTGGGATCCAAGGGCCCACAGCTATTTAATGCCTTGCTAAAACATCTGAGGGATTTTATGGAGTAGGGGATAGATATTTTTGAGGAACAACTTGACCTTCTGCTATACAAGGTCCCAGATGAACCAATATCAGGGTGGCAGGGCTCAAAAAAGGGCAGCATTATCAAACTCCTTACTTAACCAAAAACCAATCACATAAGATTGGCCATTGAAAGGGTGATTACACTGGTGATGCTCCAGAATGGCCACAGCATTAGGGCTGGAACATGTTAAAGAATAAAAAAAAATATATTCTTTGATTCTTTTATATATGTATACACACACACACACACACACATATCGCTTTCTCTATCTCTTTCCACTTCCGGACGCTTCAGCCATGTAAACACACATGCTGTTTGTGGACTTTTTCCTTCTCTGGACTTTCCCTTTCTCCTCTTTCTGACAAAGAGCTATGCTTGAAACATAATAACCCATTCTTTTTTTCCACTTTTACTGAATGCCAAGCTAATGCATTCCATATGTACATACACTTGTTTTGTTATTGTTATTTTTAATGTTCGCTTGTTAATGTTCAACTTTTAATGTTTGATTTGACTATATATATATATTATTGTTTTACTTGTTTCAGCCATATGGTTACGGCCACACTGGACCACTGTCCTGAAGGATCTTAAATCAAATAAATCGACCCCAGGACATATTTTGTTAAGCCTAGCACTTATTCTATCAGTCTTTCTTGCTGAACCACTAAGTTACAGGGATATAAACACACCAACACTGGTTGTCAAGCGCCAATGGGGGGACAAACACAGACACAAGATATATATATATATATTATATATATATATATATCATCATCATCATCATTTAACGTCCGTTGTCCATGCTGGCATGGGTAGGGTAGTTTGACTGGGCTGGTATGCTGGAAGGCTGTGCCAGGCTCCAGTCTGATTTGGCATAGTTTTCTATGGCTGGATGCCCTTCCTAATGCCAACCACACCGAGAGAGTAATGGGTGTTTTTACTAGCCTAGTACTTATTCTATTGGTCTCTTTTGCCAAATCACTAAGTTACAGGAATGTAAACACACCAACAATGGTTGTCAAGCGATGGGTGGGGGGGCCAAACACAGACACAAAGATGCACACACATAAATACATGCATACATACATTGACATACATACATATATAGATATATATATATGATGGGCTTCTTTTCAGTTTCCATCTACCAAATCCACTCCCAAGGCTTTGGTCAGCCTGAGGCTATAGTAAAAAACACTTGCCCAAGGTGCCACACAGTGGTAATGAACCCGGAACCATGTGGTTGGAAAGCAAGTTTCTTACCACACAGCCACGCCCACACCTATGAATTATGTAATGCTAAAATGTCTACGTCATTAAGTATCTGTTTATTGTCTGCTAGATTGGAACATAGGGCTACAACTCAATATCAGCGATAAAATCTAAACTATTGATCCTTCAGTTTTTAAGTTTAACAACTACTGACTCATCCAGCTAAGGTTTTCTCATGCAAATGTTGAAAAACATGATATTGCACATGACATGAATCTTTGATACTCAGATTCTGAGTAGATAATATTTTTCCTTGGGAATGTTTAAACCTTAAACAGCTGGAAAGGGTTACATGAAATGTAGATGCCAAACAGGCAATAACAAAAAAAACAACAAAAATCTCTTTTTCTTAAGGGTAATTTTTATACTTATTTTCACTTTAAATAAATACAAAAACTATAATAATTGTTAGTCTCCCATACAATAAAATTTACAATCTCATTAAAAAGTGCCATAAAATATTTACTTTCCTTTGATGATGGCCATATCCATGTAAAATTTCTGAAACATCAATTGTTGATGTCTCCTATTCTCTAATGAATCATCAAATGATGATGTCTGCCATACAAGGGTTAAATAAACACTACAGACACAATGCAGAAAAAAAGCAAGATACAACTATATCATTTTGCATTTTAAAGTAGCTGTGGTCTTTTATCTAAAACTGCGTTGCTACTATCTATGCTCATATCATCCACTTTTACTAACCTCTGTTCTTTGAAAGCAACTTCAATTGTAATTCACAAAAAAAAAAGAAAAAAAACAAACAGAATCTGATCTTACCACTTATAACCGAATAGATTTTACTTCAATCAAATTTGTCTGAAAATGTGTCTAAAAATACAAACCTTCACGTTGATACCTATATGAAATTGGAGCTGAAAATTATTCATCATGCATGTGTAATTAAAAATGTTAGTCATATATATATATATGTCATTTTATTTCATGCTATTTATCATTGTCCTGTCTTTCAGTTTCTGGAATCCTTTACTGGTTTCAGTCATTAGACTGCAGCCGTGCTGGGGCATCCCGTTGAGGAATATTAGTTGAATTTTTTAAAACTCAGTACTTTTATTATCAGTCTCTTTTGCTGAACTACTAAGTTACAGTGATGTAAATACACCAACACTGATTGCCAAATGGAAAGGGACAAGCACAGATATGAAGACACGCTCTCTCTCTCTCTCTCTCACACACACACACACACACACAACACACACACACATGTAAAACAGGCCTCTTTCAGTTTCCATCTACCAAATCCACTCACAAAGCTTTTGTTGGCCTGAAGCTATAGTTGAAGCCACTTGCCCAAGGTGCCACACAGTGGCACAAAACCCAGAACCATGTGGTTTGGAAGCAAATTTTTTACCATACAACCACTACTGCACCTGGTATGTGAATTTTATAAGTTATACATACCCATCTTTGTGTTTGCATTTTTAATACTGAAACCTTATGTCCCTAATAAGGTTACATTTGAGGTTCTAATTATATGCAAGGCAAATTTTCCTTTCCTAGTAAAACACAGGTACTTGTTTAAGAATCTAGCAATTAATAGAAACAAGCAAAGTAGCTAGTTAGAAAAATCTCTATAAGAGATAACAGTAGTAACTATAATGAGAAGTAATGCTTGTCACCACTTCAACAAGGCTGTTCTGTATGAACCAAAGTTACTACCATCTTTAATCCCAAGAGAAAGCTTTCTCTAGCTGGTTATCAATGCAATCTGCACCTGGTATCTATTGCATGCAGGGGAGTGAACCACTACCATCTTCTAGTGACTTGACAGGACGACAGAAACTTTTCTTAAATATCACTTTTAAAGAGAAACCAGTAATCAAGTTATGATGGTATTTTGTATATTGGTAACAATTGAGACTATCATAAAATACTGTTTAAACTGCCCAGAATATTAACATTCTGGTCATCTCTGTCTATAGTGAATATATTTTTAATAGGCTCCACTGAACCCTTGCATAAATTTATTGATTTTTTACCTCTAATACACTTCAATGTTAAACAGATGAGTGGAAGGATTGTTTTGGCCCACTGGTAGAATGGCTGTCATGTGTACTGCACATGTGGTTTCATGTCTCACAAACATCCTCTATTTTTTTTTGTTTTTTTTTAAGACAGCGAACTGGCAGAATCGTTAGCATGCTGGGCAAAATGCTTAGTGGCATTTCATCCATCTTTACATTCTGAGTTCAATTTCTACCAAGGTCAAATTTGCCTTTCATTCTTTCAAGGCTGACAGACTAAAATAGCTGACCTCTGGGGTCAATGTAATCAGCTATGCTATTTCTTCAAAATTGTTGGCTTTGAGCATAATTTGGAACCTTTATTAATCTGCTGTTTGGAATATAAATTAACACAAAATTTTGAAGGAAGATTTATTTGTTTAGATCAGTTTAAAACAGGTAATTTATATACATTCAGTGTTCAAATTCCACCAAGGTCAACTTTGCCTTTCATCCTTCCAGGGTTGATAAAATAGATACCAGTTGAGTAGTGGAGTCAATGTAATTGAATTACCCATTCCCCACAAAATTGCTGGCTTTGTGCCAAGATTTGAAATCAATATTAAATAGATGAGTGAAGCTGATATTATTCTCAAGCCTTGCTCCCATTTTGAAGAGTGAGAACTTGAGAAAAAACCAAATATAGTATTTTTCAATTTGATGTGTTTAAGTTACAAAGAGAAGCTTTTTTTTTTTAGAATGTGTTTAACATTAAATAAAGAAGCAATTCTATATATGTAAACTTATCATAGAATCTGCAGCTGACTAAAAGCCAGATAGATTTATTCAAAACTCAAATAATGGTCTCCACTGGAATTCCTTAGGTTTATAACTTAATGAATAATTTTGTGAGTTGTTGAGAAATAAGAGCAGCATAATGTTTTGTTTTTATATAATAGTGAACTTTTAAATTAGTCTAATATGTTCAACTAGAAAGAAATGAGAAAAGGTTAGTGAGTAACATTTAAAAAATCTATAAGACTTTAATAATGAATTCTAACAAAAATGTGAGTAAAATAGAGATATTTTGATTACATCCTCATTGTGATATTAATATTTCTTTTAATTTTTTTTCTTCTACCTTGAAATTCAGTTTAAATCATTAAAAATATCGATTTCTTCCTTAATCTATTACGCAAGCAATGGAATCTTATTAAAGACACTGAAAGAATAAAGATCATTTTTTCTCTTAAATATGAGAATTTGCAGGGAAAATTAGAATATTGTAATACAATAAAGACAAGTGGAGAAAACAAGAATTCAGAAATTTTAGTAAAATTTCTGAATTCATTTCCTGTCCAATATTATTTCTTTTTGCAAAGCATCAGTTAAATCCTCCCTAACATGGGGAGGGGAAGGAGATTATCTGCTAGGATGGTTGCAGTGGCTTAAATTTCTATGTGTACTGATTTGAGGCAATATAAATTTGAGAAAGTTTAATCTTGAAGAATGAACTCAATGAGAATAAAATGAGAAAAATAAAAAAAAAGTCAAAATGACTCAGTTGTTGATGCTATCAGCTTTCAAACCTTCAAATTTGACATTTTTGTCTCTGATAACACTAACATTGCTCTTTCTTTAAAATTTTAATTTTGTTGTTGCTTAATCCCAGGTCAACCCTAAATGTAACAGACATATAATTAAAGACATTCCATCCCTGACCAGCCTGTCTTGTTTACAGGTATTTTGTTCTGCTTTTCCAAGTCGACTGCATGCACACTTTGGCCATGTTTTTCGATAATTCCCTGGACATCATCTGCTTCTTCTTCTCAACACTGTCCTTCACAATCACTTTCTTCAGACCAATGGTTGGGGAAATGAAGTTTATCAAAAGAACTGCAAGCACAATTGTGAGTACAACGTTGATGATTTTGTAGCCCGCAATGATTAAGTAAGCATTTTACCACCCATCTAGCTAACAATCCACTAGCAGTCTTCACACTTGCTAATGCACATGTCTGACTAGATATCGATCTACTAATGATCTTTACACTTGCTAACATGCATGTCTGTCTAGCTATCAAGTGAGACACAGGATGTTGGGCAGATGTCATGGTGTTCACCGTGGCATTCGCTATGCCAACTAGTGGTGAAGTATCTGAAGCTGGCTCATAACCCAAATTTTAGCTTGCAACTCAAAGCAAAAAAATCGGCCAAGAGACAGCTCATATCTCAAAAACGACGGGCTTCTTTCAGTTTCTGTCAACTAAATCCATTCACAAGGCTTTGGTCAGCCTGAGATTATAGCAGAAGACACTTGCTCAAGGTGCCACACATTGGGACTGAACCTGGAACCATGTGGTTTGGAAGCAAGCTTCTTTATTTTATGAAATTGGCTATAGAAGCTTTACACAGATGGGGCAAACAAGGACAGACAAACATAGAGGGTGAAGAATGAAAACGTTTTGTATGATGATACGAAAATGTCATAAGGTTAAAGATTATTTTTTTGTTTTTAATTTCACATTTAAACGTTTGATGATCATTATTTAAGTGCCATTTTACAATGAACACAATTGAAGGAGAGGCATCCAACCGCCAGGTTCGAACCTTTACTTTTCCTTCTGGTCCCACTTACCTGGTTCCAGTCACTTGCAGCATGTTCACTACTGGCTTCTATCTTTTCACAAGTATACCCTGTGGCAGGTATTTTTTGTCCAGCCTGGTCTTACTATTACCTCAATAGTAAGATCAGGCTGGACAAAAAATACCTGTCACACGATATATTTGCAAAAACCACAAATCAGGGCAAGGTACAACGGTCAGGTGGTAGATGATAACAGATGCTATGAACATCTGCACCACCTCCACCCTCCCTAGCTGTACCAGGCAGTGGCTCTCGTGGATTCTGATCTTAACTGATTGGAAATGTTATCATGTACATTGTTTTGTCTTGGTATAAAAAATGGGCTACAGCAAATATTCTGCTCAATACCACAGATTTGCTTGTCAGTTGTTTGATCTTAACCAGTTGAGCATGTACTTTAGTTGCTGATGATATGTGCATCTCTACAAGTAGAAGGAGTGGGGGAGCATCATAGCCATGTGTTGAAAGGAATTCTTTGAGGTTTGGATAATTCACCTTTGGAAACATAGGTGTTTTGTTCAACATCCTCAAACAGCCCTTATTCAAGAACCTTTTTGAATGGGATGGGCTACTCAAATGAAGAAAATTCTAACTGGGCCCCACCTGCAAAGTCATGTACTGTTTATCTTGATATGAGATCACCATGTTGCGCACATATGGTTGTGATGCATGTGCCTAGGGTACCCTTATAAAACACAGGTACTCATGACGGGTATACTGGGCTTCATATATTTTACCCCAGTGTCACTTTGATGGCATGCACTGCTCTCTCACACAATAATAATAATAATAATAATAATGATAATAATGATAATAATAATAATAATAATAATAATAATAATAATAATAATAATAATAATATAATAACCATAATAACAATAATAATGATAGTAATAATAATAACTCTCACTGAGTGAGGTGGAGTGCAGCGAATGGCCGATAACAGCCGTGGAGACACAGGAAGTGATGAAGAACTGCATGAGAGGCAGATCACTAGGTTTGGATGGTCTGCCCTACAAGCTTTACAGTTCAATGCCAGACTTATTTGTGGGCTTCTTAGCAGATGTTTACTGCAACTGGCAGCAGAATAGGAGAATTCCCACTTTTGTCAGTCAAGGGGTGGCAGCGCTACTGAGAAAGGACTCAAACAAGGGGAATTTTCCGAAGTGAAGATGGGAGAGATATGCAGTAATATATATATGGAAGATTCTGGAGGAGCTGGCATCAAACTTTGGTATCAAGAGTTATACCAGCTCTAAATTGGACATCACTGCACTGTTCCAAAGGCCCCAGGTATCCCATCTAGAGTGAGGTCCATGTACTGCAATTGCTTAGGATTTGAGGGCCCAAAGCTATTCAATGCCTTGCCAAAACATCTGAGGGATGTTTATGGAGTAGGGGTAGATGTTTTCAAGTAACAACTTGATCTCCTGCTATCCAAGGTCCCAGGCAAACCAATATGAAGGCAGGAAACTCAAAAGAGCAGCAGTGTCAAATTCCCTCTTTCACCAAAAGCCAATCACATAAGATTGGCCATTGAAAAGCTTGTTACAGTGCGTTCCATCATAGCTACACCCTATGGGATGAAACATTTGAAAGAATGCAAAAGAATATAAGAATACTCTTGCAGACACACACACACTCACACACTCCCATATGCATATACATATGTGTATGTGTATGTACATCAATAGGTTTATATAAATATATATGCATATGTATGGAAAGTGGGCATTAAGCGATGATGATGATGATGAGATAAACGTATATATAAATGCATATATATATATATATATATATCTATATTATGTATGCATGTATATATATATATAAACACACACATGCACACACATATATATATATGTATGTATGTATATATATATATATATATATATGTATATATATATATGTATGTATATATATATGTATATATATATGTATATATATATATAATTATAAACAAGGGCAAAAGAAAACATTTCTATGCCAAAATGCTGAAAAATAGACTTTATATTGTCAATCGATGATTTAAAGTCTATTTCTCAGCATGTTGGTATAGAATTTTTTTCTTTTACCCTTATTTATGATTGTTTATAATTTTCACCATAAAAACTATTTTTAATATGCTGGCCACTCGATGAAACTTTTTGAAAAAATTTAAACCTATATTAGAAGTAAATGTATATATATTTACTTCTAATATATATATATATATATATAATTGGCTTCTTTCAGTTTCTGTCTCCCAAATATACACACAAGGTTTTGGTTGGCCCAAGGCTATAGTAGAAGACACTTGATCAAACTGACATTCAGTGGGACTGAACCCGGTACCATGTGGTTGGGAACCAAGCTTCTAACCACACAGCCACATCTACACCTAAACTAAATTTATTTTGAAAATAATTAATATGCATACCCTATAGCTGAAGTTCATTAGGTAAATGGACCTAAACAAAAAGTTAATTGTTTCTCTGTTTTTATTTTAAAATTAACCAACATAGATAATTATTCCAATTTTTCTAAAACACTAAGTAAATCAATTTTCTCTTCTACTAAAGTATTTTTATTGCCATCTCCATCACCATCACCATCCCCAACACCAACACCATGGCAGCTTCCAGCAGTATTAGCACCATCATTACTACTACAATCATTTCGTGCACTAGTAAGCATCACTTCGCTTCCGCTATCAACACTTCTACATCAGCCAACCTAATTTCTGTATTCAGTCCACACTAATTACATACCATGCTAATTCTGATCACCATCAGGCCCAGAATCTGCTCTGCTAGTAAGTTCTATGACTATGATAAACCTGAGGTTTTAGTCTACCTTATGATAGTGTTGAAAATATAGATTTAACTTATAAAGGATGAAGACCCCTTTCAGTCATATATCACCATGGGATTGCACCTAGAAAGTCACCCTCCAAGCAGGACCAAGCTACAATTACTTATAGGATTTTGGTGCCCCTGTATATATCTGTAATTCAAAATATAAACAATAATAACTATAAAATAAATATTTTATTTTTCAAAGTGAAACAAAGCTAACAGTAAGATGGAAAATAATGTTTAGTTCTGTACTCATCTCATTTATTTATATTTGAAAAGTTTTCTCCTACTTTTTTTCCATTGCACCATCTATGATCAGATCCTCAAAATTAATCTTACATAACACACTTGCTTCTATATTTAGTAGAGCTAAGGCATCCTGAATATTATTTTAGCAAGTATAAAGTGATTTCTTTTGTACTGTAAACCATTTCTGTGGTGCCCCCTTCCATACATGCTCTAAGCACATGCTTATTTTGCTTAATGGTTAACAAAATCTTTAAAATCTTTAACAAAACTGTCCGACAAATGGAAATGTGAAACTGTGAGTAACAGCTTTTGTTATATTTCTGCTGCTTTTAAATAAAGTATATATGTATGTATATATATATATATATATCTTTATATATATATATATATGTATATATAATATGGGTGACTTATTCACAATTTTACAATGTAAAGGCAGAAATATAAATGTCATTTAAGTGACTAAGGGCACTAATCAGCACCAGTATTGCTAGAAATAAGAGTCAAAACAACCTTGCTTCGGTTGAGAGTAAATAATATAAATTTTGTCCTCTTGTGGATGGCCATCATATATATATATATATATATTATATATATATATATATATATATATATATATATTATATATATACACATATACATACAGGGTGCGTAAGATATTTGAGGACAGATTTATGCTTATAAAAAAACAGCTGTATACTAACAGATAATAATTTTATTTATCAAAAAATGCTATGAGGATAAAAATTAAACCTTCTTTTCTATAATGTTATTCAATAAAGTCACCTTCAGCTTCAGCAACTGCTTCTATATGAGATCTAAATCACTTACATGCTCGAATCAAGTGGTCCTGGTTCATTTTCGACATTACTCATGATGATGATGTTGACAGTGATAATAATGAAGTTAATGATGATGACGACAACGATGATGATGATGACAACAATGATGATGATGACGATGATGATGATGATGATGGCGATGATGACAATGACAACAATGATGATGATAATGATACTCACACACTCACATATAGGCCACCCTCAAACACCTAGAAATATTCACAATATTCCGGAACACTAAGTCAAAACAAATATAGAAGACACATTCTCCACCAAATTGAAGCACCATGACCCTTGCAGAATCTCCAAGATTTGTATGATTAATGCAGTTGAGTTTACTTTGAACTACTGTCTGTCAAAATCTATAACAGCAATGGCAGGTACACTCTGAACAAATGTACCTTACCCACTTATGATGTAACCACCAGAAAAAGGCAGTAGAATGGAGCAAACACAACATGCACAGACCTTCTTAGAATATTCCATACTTAAAAACTGTTGCCTGCTTTGGTATACAATATGTCCATTAAGTAAAAGTATGGTATATCTGGAATACTATTGCTATAGACTACATCTGGTGGTTTGATTTCTGACTTACCGCTATGCTGCAGGTTTACTCAATAAAATTACACAATGATGGTAAGTAGAAAAAAATGGGTGCAGTCATGAGTATTTGGTTAAGAAGCTTATTTCTCAGCTATGGGGTACTGGGTTCGATTCTACTGTGTGGTATCTTGCACAAATGTCTTCTACTATAGCATCTAGTCAGCCAATGCCTTGTGAGTGGATTTGGTAGACGGAAGCTCGTGTTGTGTGTGTATGTAAGTGAGGTTGTTTTTAGCCTTGTCTTGATGCCATATGATGGCTGTGAATGAGTGAGGTTGTTTATTTCTAGACTTCTGTGAAAAACATGTCAGTATTCAGTGGAATATCACCTTGCTTGGAAATAGGTGAGAAGTTGGCAAAAAGGAAGGGCATCTGACCATTGGAAATCAGTCTTAACAAATCTTGTCTGACCCATGCAAGCATGGAAAAATGGACATTAAATGAGGAGAGGGGGGAGGAGGAGGAGGATCATAATGAACACAAACATGCCACCCTCTTGCAAAAAACATTAAGACTTTTAGCACCATTGTTATCAAAACAGATTATATCTTGAATCTAACACTTGTTTTATCATTGTATAATTATACTGTAAGTATCCATCTCTCAACATTCTGAGTTCAAATTCCACTGACATCAGTTTTGGCTTTTGCCCATAGGATATTGGTTTCAAATTTTCACACAAGGCCAGCAATTTGGGGAGGGGAGAGTAAGTCGATTACATTGACTCCAGTACTCAACTGGTACTTATTATATTGACCCTGAGAGGTTGAAAGGTAAAGTCAACCTTGATAGAATACGAACTCAGAATATAAGATGGATGAGATGCTGCTAAGCATTTTGCCTGGCATCCTAGTGATTCTGCCAGCTTGCTACTTTCTTTCATCCTTAGGATATTGGTTTAAAACTTTTGCACAAAGCCAGCAATGTTGGAGGAGGGAGTAAGTCAATTATGTCAACTTCAGTGCTCATCTGGTACTTATTTTATCTATCTGAAAGGGTGAAAGGTAAAACTGACTTTGGCAGAATTTGAACTCAGAACATAAAGACAGATGAAATACCACTAAGCATTTTGCAAGAAATGCTAATGATTCTGCCAGCTCAAAGCCTTCCTTCATCCTTAGAATATTGATAAAATAAAGTTCCAGATAATACTGGGGTTGACTTAATCAACTAAACTCTTCCCCGACAATGTTGTGACCCCGTGTCTATGTTAGAAATTGTTTGTTAGGACATTAGTGTTTAGTTATTGATGCTCTAAGTTCAAATCCTGCCAAGGTTAACTTTGCCTTCGATCCTTCTGGAATCAATAAAATAAAGTGCTTGTGAACTGAAGTAGCTCACTTCAGTTTCCTCAATGTACCCAGATGTATATCTTCTACTAACATGGTACAGCAATTTGTGCTCCCCCAGCTTACATCAGCTATAACCATCACCATCATGATCATCATGATCATGATCATCATCGTTGTTGTTGTGATCATTAATATCTTCACCATTATCATGGTGATCTTTTTTTTCCTACATGCATCCAGAACATTCAAAAATTGACTGCTGAAATTGGAACAATCAACTCAATAAAGCTACAGACTTTAACTGATGTTCCCCTCCCTAAAACAGGGCCATTAACACCTGAAGAAATCTAAGTTCAAGACTGGAAACTTATATTGAAAAGCTGCTTACTAAACTGCAAGGTCATTTGCTGAAGGATTTCCTGTAAAGAAGTTAGTTCCAAAGCAGAATGAAATCAATAGCTTACTGCTTGTCTTATTCTTTATTTTCTGAAAAACTTTCCATTAGCAAATTCCAGTTTCATCTTAAACCTTATTTTAGTATTTTATTCAGTTTTATTGTTTATTTTTGATGTTTCACTGTATACCTATTATTATCATCACTATTATTATTGTTGTTGCTGTTGTTATCATCATTATTATTACCATTATTATTATTGTTATTATTATTATTATTATTATATTATTATTATTATTATTATTATTATTATTATTATTATTATTATTATTATTATTATTATTATTATTATTTTAAACCAAAGTTTCTATCAATCTAGCTATAATTCTACAATCTCAATGTTTCAAAAACTGTTTTCTTCAATATTTGAATTCAAATTTAATCATCTCTACTCCACATCTTCCTAGTATCTTAAAGGCAATTGTTTTGTTTAGAAGTAGGTTTTTCTCCAATTTTATGCCACTTATCAACAGATTTAAACCCATTTCTCCATTTAATGGCCAATAGATTAGATCTTATGCTCTTAAATGTTTTCACTATGCTTTTGTATAATTTGTTTGGTCCTATAATACTTTGCGGATTGAAATATAAGCTCTATTAGCTGTTTACATGAGTTATTTACTGGTAAATAACATTTTGATGGCAAATAATTTATCAACCATGTTCTGTTTTGTTTTTCCCGCTTCCTTAATTTTCTTTTTCTTTTTGGTTTCCTTTATCGTCAATCTCAAACTGATATGTCTCAGCAATAATTTGGTTCAACTCCAGCAATGAGCATATCAAGTTTACTGTCAGGAAATATTCCCATTTTTATCACAATACACCACCTTAATACACTGCAAAACTATTAAGCTTTCCATTAAACTAAAACATTAATAAATCATATAAATTTATCCAGACTCCTTTTCCCATATAGGTAATTTTAATTTGCTTTTCATTAGAAAGTTGGCAATTTTCTGGCTGTGATTGGTCACATGTTTATTAAATGGTTTCTATTTGTGATATCATACAGTCTTTAGTAATATCAACTACGCATTTCTGATTGCTCCATCGCACTTGCAACTGACAAGAGAAAGAAAATTAACTTATTCAGAATAAAATAATAATGATAGAAAAAAAATTAAAAAAAGAATAAATACAAAAAACGAAAATGGAAAACATTAGACTAAGCTACAATTTCTATTTCTACTTAAAAGTAATCACCATTTGCAAAATAATTTCAAATTTGGATTTATTTTTTCCCTGTGGGTGTTTTCACTCTCTAAGCTAATTTCATCACTTCCAGCATCCAAGTGTAATTGCTTTTTCAACTGTGACTATTTTATTTTTTAGTCTATAATGTTTATAGTATGCTTCTTCACAGTTCATCTTTACAGTCAGACCTCTGATATTCAACATTAGTTCTTCTCATTGTAACAGTCTGTCTTTACTTAGACCTCTGCTACTAGAACATCGTTTAAAATGACTTTAAATTGAATTCAACAATAATATCATACCACATTCTATGTCTGTAGACATGAATAAATTTTAAGAATTTTCAATAAAGATTTTGGTTATTCTAATCTTAAATTTGTTTTGTATTTGTTTGTTTTTTTATTTTATTTTTTTGGATTTTTGGATTTCTTTTTTTACTGTATTGCAAGTAATAGCAATGTCACATCACAATAATTTTAATTTTACGGTAACTATTAAGCTACAGTAAAATGAAATATAAAACATTCAATGCAAAGAAAAAGGAAAAAAAAATGAATTAAAGTATTTAATGAAAGAAAATTGTTTAAATAATTATAAACTGAATGTAAGTTTGAATTGTTCTGGTAGACAGACTATTTAATTCAAAGTTCCTCCATTACACATGTTGCTGTGCCTTTATTCAAGATGCTAGAGACTATATCAAAAGAAAGATTCTGTCACCTACAGAAATTAGGATCTCTTTAGTAACTTACAAGTAAAGAAATTGAAAAGTGGATTGAAGAATATATTAAAAACCATCATCATCATTGTCATCATCGGTGTTGTCATCATTAGTGACACTGCTGTTGTGACTGTCAAGACCACCTATAAATATTTGAGGTTTCATGCTGTCATAGCAGGATGTGTGTCTCCTGTAGAGAATCACTCTTTGAGTTTGATTTAATGTCATTTTCCATTTGAGATACAGTATGATATGAAAGTATAGAAAGTATAAAGAGAAGTGTATGTGTGTGTGCATGGGTATGTATATATATATATATATATAATATATATATTATATATATATATATATATATATATATTATATATATATATATATTATATATATATATATATATATATTATATATATATATATATATATGTATATATATATATATATATATATGAATAGAGAGATGGATATATACCTACAAACATACATACATACATACATGCAATTTGAATATTCTCAGGTGATGCCATGAGGCAGAAATATTTTGGAAACCTCAAAAATAAATAATATTACTTCTACATAGACACACACACATATACATCCATACGAATATGCACATAAAAATAAAAATTACATGTATATTCTGTGTCTTTGTATGAAAGCTTTGAGCTGAAAACAGTAATGTCTGTTGAGATGCCCTGTTAAAAAGAAATTGCCCTCAAGCTCTATACTTTCAAAGTTGAGTGAAATAAAATATCCTTATTTGAAAATCACATAAGGTTCAGTGATGGGAAGGATGTTACACTGGAAAATAATTCCACTATGCTATATATTCATTTAACTAATGCTTGTATAGGTAAAAACAGTAAAATGAATGAATGAGTGATGCTCACACACATACGATATGATATGATGGTTGTCTCTTGTAGTCTAAGAAAGACAGTCCTGCAATTTCTTATTGAACAACCTGCACAAACGATTTGTTTATAATGATCAAAAGTATGATCTGAACATTAGCGCATTCTCTCCATCAACTCCACATTGCCTGAACAAATGCATATGATCAGAGAACAATGTGAAATTAAGTGTTTTGATGAAGAACACAACACACCACCTAGCCCAGGAACTAAAATCATAATCTCACAATCATGAATGGAACTCCCAAATCAGTAGGCCATACACCCTCAACCACACACACACACACACACACACATCTCTCTATATATGTATGTATGTATGTATGTATGTATGTATGTATGCATGTATTTATGTATGTATGTATGTATGTATGTATGTATGTAGTGGCTGTGTGGTAAGAAACATGCTTCCTAACAACATGGTGTAAAGATGTGCTTACATCTTCAGATATATGGATTCTGACTAAAGAGAGTTTAAAGATGGCTTCTCGATGAGAATATTTGGGCTTCTATTGACCCATTGAGTTCACATGTATAACATGATAAAGCAGCAATGCTATGATCCCATGTGATAGAAAAGATAGGCAGCAAGCTGGCTGAAATGTTAGCATGCCGGGCGAGATGCTTAGCGGTATTTCATCTGTCTTAACGTTCAGAGTTCAAAATTCCGCTGAGGTTGACTTTGCCTTTCATCCTTTCGGAGTCGATAAATTAAGTATCAGTTACACACTGGGGTCGATGTAATCGACTTAATCCCTTTGTCTGTCCTTGTTTGTCCCCTTTATGTTTAGCCCCTTGTGGGCAATAAAGAAATAAGAAAATATAGTCTATTGGTAACAGGCAGTTGGCAATCTGTAGGGTTTAACAATTCAGTGACATCAAATAGAGACGTTTTGTACAACAAACAGGGATTTTTTTGTTTTGCAGTTGTGCCTGAAACAGTCAGGATAAAAGTGATCTTCTTTGAATATAAATACCCAATGGCCTGACTCAGTATATCATTAGTGGCAACAATAGGATATAACAATTTTCTTAAGCACTGGTGCTATGTAAAATGCACTTGTGCTGATGCTGCATACATGCCTCCTTGTTGGTAGTATGTAAACAGCATCCAGCATACTCTGTAAAGAGGTTGGCATTAGGAAGGGCATCTAGACACAGAAACTGTACCACAACAGACAATTGGAGCCTGGACAGCTCACTGGCTGGCCAACATCTGTGAAACTATCTAACCCATGCCAGCAAGGAGAATGGACGTTAAATAATGATGATGATGATGATGATGATGATGATGATGGTGATGATGAGGGACACTGCAGGCTGCTGCAGTATATGTAGTTTCTCTCTGAGGCAGAGCTGACCATTTCAAATGTATGTATCCATACATATATATATAGGGAGAATTCACAAAAAAAAACACAAAAGACAAAGACAGGTGGTGTAGACAACAAACAGATGTATTAGTATAATGCTCAGGAAGTGGAAAAGTCTTTAACATTTCAGGCCTATGCTTTTCCACAGAAAGGAACACAGAAAGAAACAGGGAGAGAAAATAAAGAATGTGTAGTGGCTAGCAATCCATTATGGCGATTGCCAGACAGAGGGGTCACACAGGCGAGCTAGGAAGAAGGGAAGATAATAAAGTAGTGGTGATCCCAAAATGAAAGTGCATGTATACACATGTGTGTGTATGTAGTGGCTGTGTGGTAAGAAGCATGCTTCTTAACCTTGTGGTTCCGGATTCAGTCCTACTACGTGGCACCTTAGGCAAGTGTCTTCTACTATAACCTCTGGCTGACCAAGGCCTTGTAAGAGGATTTGGTAAATGGAAACTGGAAGAAGCCCATTGCATATATGTGTGTGTGTGTGCATGTGTGTGTGTCTGTGTGTGTGTATGTGTCTGTGTGTATGCACGTGTGCTTGCATGTGCCTTTATGTCTGTTTGTCCCCCACAACTGCTTGACAATTGATTTTGTAGTGTTCACATCCCTGTAACTTAGCAGTTATGGGAAAAAAGACCACTTTAACAAATACCAGGCTTCACGAAACAATTAAGTACTGGGGTCAATTCATTCAACTAAAAATTCATCAATGCAGTGCCCCAGCATGGCCACAGTCTAACAATAGAAACAGGTAACGAAATAACGAAAATAGATTTTAAAAAATATATATTTTATCTTTTATGTTTTTACTTGTTTCAATCATTAGACTGCAGCTATGCTGTGGAACTGCCTTGAAGAATATTTAGTTGAATGAATCGACCCTTCAAATGAAAGAATAGAGCAAAACCAAAAGATTCAAGAATAGAAAGAAATCAATGGTGAATACAAATATGTATCATTTACTGTATCATATTCCCATAATGCCATAAGGATCATATTGGCCAAAAAGGATCAAAAGGAATTGATCGGTTTAGAGTGCCTAACCAACCAAATCAAGGATTTATCTATGAGAAATATTCAATGCAGTGAACATCAAGATGTTTGTGCAAACTGAAAGTTCAAAATATACCTTTTTTTTAATTAAAGGAAGAAAATGATTAATTGTAAAAATAAAATCAATTCTTTATAAGAATCCAAAATTTGAAATTAAGCCAGAAATATTCAACACCTCTATTAAAAATAGTTTCTTCCATACTCTGATGTTTTGGCTCCTTGGAAGAGCAAAAATTGAGCTTGCAAGTAAACATTAGCTCTTTCAGGTGTGATGTGGTGATTCATAATATCATACTTCTCAGTCAAACATAAATTGCAAAGTTTTAAAATATTATTCAGTGTGGCTTTACCTAACATAGATTACACCACCTGGATAAACTCACCCCTATCTTTCTTTTGAAAAATAACTTTGAGAGGGAGATAAAGTTTTCTTTGTGAAGGTGTTTGAAATGGCTCATATGCTGGCACAGTCAGCTCTGAAATGTGTTTTCTACAAGCCATTTTTTTTTACCCTTAGATACAGCAGCTTAATAATAAAAATTCCTTTTTAAGTTTATATGTTTTTATAGTTTACTATATCTTTCTTTTACAATGTCTTTCCTTCTTATTATTCACGTTTTCTGTGTAGATGTGATCACTTAGATTGAATAGAATATTAGACATTATATTTCTGTACAATCAGCAAATCAGTAGAGGTAAACCAATTAGAGATGAGTTAACAGCTGGGAGTATCAAATTAATATTCTATCTGCAAATTTATGCTTGACCAACTACGTATGTCTAAACTGTAACATGACGTTTTCGACCATTGTGCAATGCATGCAGCTGATCTGAGAATTATCAGCTGTTTTGCCATATTAAAAGTGTTCCTGTAGCTGAAAACGACTTGTCTGCATCTGAAAATACTTGACTTTACCTAATCATCTATTTTATTTCCCTGCTAGCTTTCAGCAATTTATACTATAGTATTTCCTTCAGTGAAAGAGAGAGAAATCTAAGTTTCAAACATGAGAGTCTTTCAGTAATGATGAATTTGTGAGCTGATGAGATGTCTGATAATTGGGAATAGATACAGTGAGGTATGTATTAAATGATCACAGACACCCATACAATCTCTGATTTTTTTTGATGCGATTATTGAATGAAGTAAGGTGATGGATTATAAACCTTCATTGACAAGAGGAATCAATCAATATAAAACCTGTCATTTTTCATTAACGTACAGTAAAAAAAAAACACTCCCTATACTATATTAGTGAAATACAGCAGATGATTGGAATTCGATTTTTTATCCTTTTGTTGTTGTTGTTGTTGTTGTGACATTTGTATCTGTTAGCATTTATCATTTGTCTGTCGCTTGTTTCAGTCATTAGACTGCAACCATGCTGGGGTACCACCTTGAAGAATTTTTAGTACTGTTTTCTTTTTTTTTTTAAGCCGGGTACTTATTCTGTTGGTCTCTTTTACTAAACTGCTAAGTTATGGGGACATAAACAAACCAACACCTGTTGTCAAGCAGTGGTGAGGTATAAAAACAGACATGAAGACACACACATAGCTACATATAAATATATATATATATCATCATCATTATCATCGTTTAACGTCCTAACGTCCGTTTTCCATGTCTAGCATGGGTTGGACAGTTCAACCGGAGTCTGGGAAGCCAAGAGGCTGCACCAGGCTCCAGTCTGATCTGGCAGTGTTTTCTACAGCTGGATGCCCTTCCTAACACCAACCACTCTGTGAGTGTAGTGGGTGCTTTTTACGTGCCACCGGCACGGGTGCCATATATATATATATATATATATATATATGTGTGTGTGTGACCGTGTATGTATCATTGGCGATTTTCATTCTCTGTCTTCCCATCCTTGGACCTTTCCTTAATCTATGTTTCTGATGAAGAGCTCTGCTCGAAACATTAGATCCTCCTTCTTTCTTTCCTTTCCTGAGTATCTAATAACAATATACTTGTTCCATATCCTCACGTTGTCGTGTTTTCTCTTTGTTCATGTTTGGATTAACTATATATATATATATATTATATATATATATTATATATATATATATATATATATATATATGTATAAAATATTATTCGAGACAAAACCACTATTTTGCAAAACAAACAAGGAAAGACTTAATCAATACATAAATTTTAATAAATTTTTAATATGTATATATATATATGTATATATATACATATATATATATATACATATATGTGTGTATGTGTGTACATGTATGAATGTTTGTATGCATGTACTAACACATACACACAATGGGCTTCTTTCAGTTTCCAGCCACCAAATCAACTCACAAAACTTTGGTCAGCCCGAAGGCTATAGTAGACAACACTTGCTCAAAGTCTACATAGTAGGACTCAACCCAGAATCATGTAGTTGGCAAGCAAACTTCTTACCACACAGCCACACCTGCACCTATTTATGTAATTTTCTATATGAAAACTGATTGCAGAGCTTTATAAACGATCCGTGTGAAATTCTTAATGAATATCTATGGGAAATTCTCAGAGAAAGGGATTTTAACACTGTAATTCATCCTTAAAACAAATCATTCAGTTATAAAAGGTGTAGTTAACCCATTTCCAGGTATTTTCTGTACAAAAGTCATGACTTTTAGAAGATATTCAAAAAATTTTCAGATGGTGAATCATTTGTACCACATTTATGAAAATCATACCAAGCAGATAACTGGATTTATAGTAAGAATATATATTTAACTACAATCACTTTGGAGTGATTAATTTTATCAACTGCTGGCCTGCTTGGGAAATATTTAAATAGAATTTTCACAATATGTTAAAAAAAAAACGCACAAACATTACAACCATAATTGTATTTTAAAAGAAAAAGTGTGAGTTATAAATGTATGTATGTATGTATGCATGTATGTATGTATGTATGTATGTATGTATGTATGTATGTATGTATGTATGTATGTATGTATGTATGTATGTATGTATGCATGTATGTATGCCTGCATGTAATCATGCATGCCAGCATGTATGTATATATGTATGCATGTATGTATGTATGTATGTTCACATACACACAATGGGCTTCTTTCAGTTTCCAACCACCAAATCCATTCACAAGGCTGTATGTATGTATACCAGCATGTAATCATGCATGCAAGCATGTATGTATGTATGTATGTATGTATGTATGTATGTACGTATGTATGTATGTATGTATGTATGTATGTATGTATGTATGCATGTATGTATGTATGTATGTATGTATACTCAATTGGCAGAATCATTGAAGTATCCCTTCTGTACAATGGTATTGCTCTAATGTTTTGACTTCAACTCCTGCTGAAGTCAGTTTCACCTTTCATATTTTCAGTGTTGATAAATAAACTAGTGTCTCAGAATGTAACATCACAAATTTCAACTCTTATTTCACATTACTGTTTCTTGAATAGTACTAATAAATAAGAAGCTGATATCATATTTATGTATAAGTTAAATTGTCATGAAATATGCAACATGTGTAAATCAAAAGAAACCCTCTTATTTCTTTCAAATATTTAACAGTTTGGTAGAATGATGTCTAGCATTTAGCCATTAGATATTTTGAAATATTGGTTTAAAATTTTGGCACAAGGCCAGCAAGTTTGGTGGAGGTCTAAGATGATTACAGTGGCTGTGTGGTAAGTAGCTTGCTTACCAACCACATGGTTCCGGATTCATTTCCACTGTATGGTACCTTGAGCAAGTGTCTTCTACTATAACCTCAGGCTGAACAAAGCCTTATGAGTGGATTTGGTAGGCAGAAACTGAAAGAAGCCCATCGTATATATGTATATATATATATATATGTATGTATGTATGTATATATGTTTGTGTGGCTGTGTCTGTTGCCCCAATATCGCTTGACAACCAATGCTGGTGTGTTTACGTCCCCATAACTTAGCAGTTCAGCAAAAGAGACTGATAGAATATGTACTAGGCTTCCAAAGAATAAGTCCTGAGGTTGATTTGCTCGACTAAAGGCGGTGCTCCAGCATGGCTACAGTCAAAGGACTGAAACAAGTAGAAGAGATAATTCTAATGCTCTACAGGAACTTATTTTATTGACTCTGGAAGGATAAAGTGCAAAGTTGACCTCAGCAGTATTTGAACTCAGAATGTAAAGACAGATAAAAGACTGCTAAGCATTTTACCTGGTATGATAACAATTCTGCCAGCTCACCACCATGGTATTTTGAAGTATTAATAAGAATTTTTAGTTGTAGTTCTGAATAAGAAATTTGTATGTAACTACTGTGAATTTTTTTTTTTTTTCAGAAATCTGAAAGCCACAAACCATCACTACCCTCTATATAAGGCTTGGCTTATTGTAATATCCTCCAAGTAATTATTATTGTTTTTAGAAACCAGAAATATTTTGATGAAATTGTTGTCAGAAACCATTTTAGTGTATACATAGTGATTATATGACTAGTGTATGTGTTGTGATTATATCTTTATTCAAAATGATTTTCAATCAACTTGATATCATCTTTAGACACTGAATCATTAGCTGA
Organism: Octopus sinensis; assembly: GCF_006345805.1. NCBI lineage: Eukaryota > Metazoa > Mollusca > Cephalopoda > Octopoda > Octopodidae > Octopus > Octopus sinensis. The sequence goes on from NC_043005.1 coordinate 44,144,772, forward strand.
ATTATAAATCAACATCAGTTGAACTTCTCAATAAAGAATATAGCCATTCATTCAAGGAAACAGTATATTGAAAGGCTAATCCAAAAGATTGATAAATTTGTAAAGAGAATGTAGTGGAAAGTCTTCTTCATTAAATATGATCATGATTTGCCGACTCTCAACAACAAGTTCAGTTTTACGACCCAGAAATGTCCACCAGAAAAAGACGCTATTGGAACGTTTTGAAGCGGAACTTTTCTACTTAATTAGGATACTGAGACACAAAAGTATGATTAAATGATTTCAGCAAGTCTTTAAAGAACAATTCAAAAACCTTCCAACATTCCAGAAACATTTTTGTCTTCTTGGACAAAGTCAGAATTTTATAGAAAAATATCAGAGACTACTGATACCTAAAAACGACACTATATTTAATTCTATTAATCTAGAAGATAAGCAAATGGCTATCAATTTAGAAAAAGTTAAGAGTTGAATGTTTAGCTTTATGAAATCTTCCTTTTAAGCACTATAATCAAAATTTTATTCATAATTGACCTTGTAAGTTAATTAATGTAAGTGAAACTGAATTGGGTATAGTGAGTAAAAGTATCTTAGACAGGTTATATCTATCCCCACTCAATCGTGACTGTTCTATTAGAACAAACTATACTGTGGTAGTTATCATGAGAGAAACTCTCATATTGCTTTTTTTTCTTCTTTTTTTTTTGGTGCAAAATGTACTGAAAGAAATGCATTTTGCATTGTGATTTTCACAGAGTGCATTTTGCACAAAAAAAAACAATATGAGAGTTTCTCACATGGTAACTGCCACAGTATAGTTTGTTCTAATAGAACACTCATGATTGAACGGGGATAAATATTACCTCTTGATATTGACACTGCCTCTGTTGCTAACATATATCTTAGACAGTGTAAAAGTATTTTAGTCTCAAAATTAAACTAAAAACTGAGATAATTTAATGGAATGACTGCCTTAAATCAGTATACACACTTGAAACAGCAGAGATATAAAATAATGATATTTATATAATCTATAACACGTTTGTGTTACACACAAAGGTACCATGGTACTTACTGTGGTATTTATTCTCAAAGAACAACTTCTGAGAAACTTTGTGAAAAAAAACACAATCTGGACCAAATGACAGCAGTGGACAGTCAGGCTCTGGTGTTCTGTGATGAAATTCTACATTATATACCATTCCATGTTTGAGTGTACACAAGCATGTTACAAATAATATCCACGCCATTATTTTGATTTTTGTTGTTTGAATATATTTATAAGAGCAAAATTTCTTAGCTAGTTCTGAATGACTGAAGTGATGTCTGTCTTTGAAGGAGTGAAATTATGCTGAGTACATCATGTTAGCATGATTTGAAGTATGTTCTATTTTAAAGGTATTGAGTTCATAGGGAAAAGTTGTTTTCTAAGACCAAATCCAACAATAAGAACTGTTCCAGGTTGTTGTTTAGATCAGAGGTTCTCAACTATTTTTTTATCTATGGACCCCTTTGATAACTCTTTCAATCTGATGGACCCCTATAGCCATTCAGTGTTTAAAAATTAGTTTTATAGAAACTGCTTTCAAAATTCCTGTTTTGTTTTTTACACATTGTGTAGGTTGAACTGTGTAAAATGTTAGAGAAAAAACCTAGCTGTTTCTTGCAATACATACCAACACATACATCTAAAGCAAACTTTTTTTAGGGGTTCTTAAAATACTATTGCAGATCCCCAATTTATTATTTTGTTGTGTAGCCCCCCCCCCAAATCTTATATGGATCCTCAGGGGTCATATGGACACCAACTGAGAACCACTGTTTTAAGATGCTCATGTTACAAACGATGCACACATCAGTTTGCCTGATTCTTATTGGTTAAGTAGTATTTACAAATAAGCACCTCTATAAATTAACCCAGTTTGATATCGTTGAATATTACGCTTTGATAACAACCAATTTCATTATGAAAATAATCATGCATGCAGGTTCACTCCTTTCTCTTGATAACATTGAGTAAATAAATAAGTTGCTAATTCTGTTGATAAGAACTTATCCTAATCATATTCCATAAGGTCAACCACTTACAGTGAGATTTACATTGTGACAACACAGTCCTTATTACATGCAACATGAATGGCTAACAGTAAGAGAGTTTCAGATAAAATTCCATTCTGAGTTATTTGAAGATTTTCACCTCACGATTACTGTTAACACAAATTTACACATTGATAATTTTTTTTACATATAACCTGAAATTTAGAATCCAATAAATATTGCACATTTATAAAGTTAAATGGAACATTATAGTATATAAATATGGCTTCAAACCATCTGCATGACATAATAAATAATTCAGTGAAAAATGCTACTGTACAGTTATCTAGTAGTTCATCTGATACACCTTAATTCTATAAAATGGTCTTTCTAAATGAATGTGTTTTAAGGTTAAGAGTAACTACATGAATTACAATATTGCCATAAAAAGAAAACAGAAAAGGTAAAAATATTAGATTTAATGCTCCATTTGACTTCAAAGTCTATACTAGTATCACTAAACAGTTCTTTTATCTATATGATAAATATTTTCAATGAGCAATAGATATAATATTTTATAATCTTTTATAATCTTTTATTTTTTACTTGTTTCAATCATTAGACTGTGACCATAATGTGGCACCGCCTTGAAGGATTTTTTGTTGCATGAATTGCATCATGTCCAGTACTTACTGTTGTTTTTTTTTAAGCCTGCTGATTATTTTATCAGTTGCCTTTTGCTGAACTGTTAATTTACCAGTATGTAAAAACACCGGCATCAGTTGTCAAGAGGTGGTGATGAGAACACAAAGACATATGCAGAAAGAAATATGGATCATCATCATCATCATTTAATGTCGGCTTTCCATGCTGGCATCGGTTGGATTGCTTGACAGGAGCTCGCCAGATAGAAGACTGCACTATATTTCTGTGTCTGTTTTGGCATGGTTTTATACAACTTGATGCCTTTCTTTACACCAACTACCCCTCAAAGTGAGGTGAGTGTTTTTTACATGGTACCAGCACAGGCGAGGTGAGTTTTGGTATGGTTTTTACAGCTGGATGTTTGCCCCTCCAAATGCCAACCACATTACAGTATGGACTGGATGCTTTTTACATGGCACCAGCACTGGAAGGGTCACCAAGTAACTTGCAAGAAAAGGAATTTTTGAGAGCGGACGGGCATTGGAGAAAGTGATCTTGAGTCAGATGATGAAAGGCTAGAGAATGACAGAGAGAAAGAGAGACAGAAACAGATGTTTTGCTCTAAAGGTGGTACATGGTTACCAAGCCAGAAAGAGAGAGAAAGAGAAAGAGAGGGTGAGAAAGAGAAAGAAAGTAAGTGAGAGAGAGAGGGAGAGAGAGTTTTATATAAAGGCAGATTGTATGACGCATGTGTACAAACAGCTATGCTACATGGCAGTGAAACATGGGCTGTGACTGCTGATGATATGCGTAAGCTCACAAGAAATGAAGCCAGTATGCTCCGATGGATGTGTAATGTCAGTGTTCATACTCGACAGAGTGTAAGTACTTTGAGAGAAAAGTTGGACCTAAGAAGCATCAGTTGTGGTGTGCAAGAGAGACGTTTGTGCTGGTATGGTCATGTGGCGAGAATGGATGAAGATAGTTGAGTGAAAAAGTCCCACACCCTAGCGGTTGAGGGAACCTGTGGAAGAGGTAGACCCAGGAAAACCTGGGACGAGGTGGTGAAGCATGACCTTCGAACTTTAGGTCTCACCGAGGAAATGACTAGAGACCGAGACTATTGGAAGTATGCTGTGTGTGAGAAGACCCGGCAGGACAAGTGAGGCCATAATCCCGTGGCCTCTATCTGGGACGTAGCCAGCCCACTTATGTGTTCCTTTCCTTCTTGGGACACAAAACTCCACTTGTGAAGACCTGTTGAGGCAAGTGAAAATCAAAATCAAAATCATAATCTATCAACATCAGTGGAATTTGTAGCTGTGATACCAGTGCCGGTGGCATATAAGAGAATCATCCAAACGTGGCCGTAGCCAGCGCCGCCCTGACTGGCTTCCGTGCCGGTGGCACGTAAAAAGCACCATCCGACCGTGGCCATTGCCAGCTTCGTCTGGTCTCCGTGCTGGTGGCACGTAAAAAGCACTATCCGATCATGGCTGTTTGCCAGCCTTGTCTGGTACCTGTGCTGGTGGCACGTAAAAAGCACCCACTACACTCACGGAGTGTTTGGCGTTAGGAAGGGCAACCAGCTGTAGAAACACTGCCAGATCAGACTGGGCCTGGTGTAGCTTTCTGGCTTCCCAGACCCCAGTTGAACTGTCCAACCCATGCTAGCATGGAAAGCGGATGTTAAACGATGATGATGATATGATGGGTGTCTTTCCATTTCTATCTACCAAAACCACTCACAAGGCTTTGGTTGACCTGAGACTATATGGATATGATTAGAAAGAAGAGTTTCGTAGGCGTAGGAGTGGCTGTGTGGTAAGTAGCTTGCTTACGAAGCAAATGATTTCGGGTTCAGTCCCATTGCATGGCACCTTGGGCAAGTGTCTTCTCTTATAGCCTCAGGCTGACCAAAGCCTTGTGAGTGGATTTGGTAGACGGAAACTGAAAGAAGCTTGTCATATATATGTATATATATATATATGTATGTGTGTGTATATGTTTGTGTGTCTGTGTTTGTCCCCCCAACATCGCTTGACAACTGACGCTGGTGTGTTTACATCCCTGTAACTTAGTGTTTCAGCAAAAGAGACCAATAGAATAAGTACTAGGCTTACAAAGAATAAGTCCTGGAGTTCCAGCAAGTAAAAGAGTATAGGTCAAATCTAAAACAGGAAGAGAAATGAGAGGAAGAAAGAGAGAAAAAAAGAAAAGAGGGGAGAGAGACAAAAACAAAGGGTGAAAGAAAAAAGAAGAAAGGGTGAAGGAAGTGAGAGAGAGAGTGTTAGTTGGTGGTCAAGATAATGTGATGGGTGTATGAGAGAGGTGTGGGGGAGGGAAATGAAGAGACAAGAAGGTAAGGAGTAAAAGAATGTGAGATATATGAGTAGGGGTGATATGACAGAGCTGCATTAAGGGATGGGCGAAGAAAAGGTAGGCCGAAGTGAGTAGTAGTTTTGGTAGTAAAATTTGAGGTGGAGGGGAGAATACAAGGATGTCAAATTACTATAAATAGATGTGTGTGATAGGTTAGTGATAGGTAGGATAGGAGGAAAGAATGAATATTTGTGAATATGTATGCTCATACATGCACATACACATATATAGACATATACATATGCCTATATATACACATGCATATAAACATATGCATGCTCATGTGCATCAATATGCACGTAATTGCATACAGATTTAGTCACACACATGCACAAATACAGGTACTTACGTATATGTATATACACATATGCATACTCATTCATATATATATTTGTATATATAAATGCACACACACATATATATATACATTCGCACACATGCACATATATATGTGTATGCACACATGCACGCACACACACATATATTTACATACACCCACATATAAATATATATATATACATACATAAAATACCTGTACACTCTTTTATACACACCCATATGTATCCTCTTGCATGCTCATATATGTATTAGTAAATAATTGTGAGCTTTAAAGTATGATGAGGGAGTTAGTTGAAGATTAAAATTTAAAATGGAGATAAGTAGGGTTATTGGGGATTACCTACGGGATGTTGTGGATATATACTGTGTGGTTATTTAGGTTGCATTTAGATTTGTGGTAAAATTTGGAGTTATGAAAAAAGTGGTGGTTGCATGTGCTTAGGGCCTCATTATATTTGGTTAGTAGTGTTGCGGAGTTGTGTTTTAATACGTGGAATACCTCTTTAAGGTATAACTTACAGGCTAAGTGTTGACCTTGGTATGGAAGCCCTGAATCTATTATGAACCATGATAAAGTGTAGGGAATATTTCTATTTTTGATACGATGTATGTGGCTGGCAAGTGTTGTGGATTTACTGTGTTTCTCGTATCTAAAAGAATTTAGATGAGTGGCATATTGCTGTTTAAAAGTTATGGTCGATCCTATATATATATAGCTGTAGAATTGTGTAATGTGTTGAGGACAGTGCATTTATAAATTGCATTAGATCTTCTACAATGGGTTTGTAGAGGGAAGTGTGTGTGTATATATATATATATATATATATATATACACTCATATTCCACCCATTTTGTTTTCACAATTATACCTTCATGTAACTTTCTTCTTTAATATTTAATCAAATTTTCTATAGCTCCCAGCTAAGTTAATTTTTTTTACTTCAAACACTGTCCCATTTATTTATATGCTTAACTTGTAAGTTTTTAAGCTACAATAATTGCATTTTTATTCAGATTTATATCATTACCCTTACATCTAATTCTCATCTGTATGATGGCACTTACTTCAATTCCTTGCTATTAACCTATATCCTATATATAGCATAAGTTTCATCTTTGTTCTTTTAATTAATCTACTATTATAATCTATATTTTTCTGGAAACACAATTTTTTTTACCAATTTACCCCAAATTAAGAGGATTCTTTAGTAATTTAGTAATTTAATAGTTCTAAATTATTGTGCAAACAGAATTATTCAAAACTTATAGTTCTCTTTTAGCATATTATATATTTTAGTCAGTTCTGATCTAAGAGTAATTATAAACGTGATTCTTATGGAGAATATTATTTAAAAAATAGTATTATAGTAGCTGTTTAATCATACACACATATATGTACATATACATAGAAAGCCTAAATTTTGTTTTATATAAATTACAATTGCAACATTAACACTTATTGAAATAAAACATTGCCACCATCAATCTATATCACTAACTAACCAAATTACACTCAAGTATTTCTTGCTCTCTTGACTAAATATTGATTTCAAATTTTGGCATAAGTTCAAGGAGAGGATAAATCGATTACATTGACACCAGTGTTCAACTGGTACTTATTTTATCGACCCTGAAAAGTTGAAAGGTAAAAATCAACCCTTATTCAGGGACCTTTTGAGCGGGATGGGTTACTCGACCAGAATAAAATTCTAACTTGGCTCCACCTGCAAGGTCATATGCTGTTTATCTTGATATGAGATCACCATGTCGTGTATATATATGGTTGTGATACATGTGCCTAGTGTACCCTTATCAGATAGGTAGTCATGATGGGTATACTGGGCTTCATGTATTTTATACCAATGTCACTTTGATGGCATGCACTGCTCTCTCACTTAATAATAATAATAATAATAATAATAATAATAATCCTTTCTACTGGAAGCACAAGGCATCAAATTTTGGGGAAGGGATTCAGTCGATTACATCAATCCCAGTGCATAACTGGTACTAATTTTAATGACCCCCAAAAGGATGTAAAGCAAAATCGACCTCAGTGGAATTTGAACTCAGAATGTAGGGGCAGATGAAATGCCACAAAGCATTTCACCCGACGTGCTAAGAATTCTGCCAGCTTGCTGCCTTAATAAGTAGTAGTAGTAACAACTAGCAGTACCCATAGAAATTACACAGTATGTACAAAGTTTTAGATTGTTAGAACTTTATATAGAACCATAAAAATTAATGTTCTGTTTGAAATTGTATATTCTGCCTTGTTTTATTTTTAAAAACGCCTTTCAGTTCTTTTGGATAGGCTATAATTGAAGGAGCATGACTTCTCCATTCTCTCAGCACATCAGAGTTTCATTTAGAAATCTAAGAGTTTCACAATGATTACAGAGAATATCCAAGTCATAACGTAGGCTCTGGGGGAAAAGTGGGTGCAAGCACTAGAATTATCAAGGGACAATGAAAATACTTTGAACATCGTAGGTTGGACCTGAGTTTGCACTCCCTCGGCAAATTTCATTCCTGCAATTATGTGTTACCAATGTTGTAACATTCAACCATATATTTATATCTGTTTTGGTGTTCTCTCTCATTTTTACTTTTCATTCTATCTTGAACACATTCTCTTATCTGTTGTAAATACTGTGTTCTCTTTGAGTCAGATTTTCCCTTCTATGCTGCTGCTCTCATGCTTGTTCTTGTGATCCAACCCTCTGCTTCTCTTTGCTGTGTTGCCTCCACTGCCTCATTCTTTCTTGTTAGTGTACATCATCTGTCATCTAATTTTGTAAACAAATATAAATTTTCAAGCAAGCAGGTGATAAACAATTGCACTTAAGCATTAAGTGATAGGTGATATAAAAAATTTAGTTCAGTAAAAAAAAAGTACAATTTTTCACTATCCACTCACCACTACCACCACTCCCACCACCACCACCACCACTATTATCACTATAATTTTCAATAACAAAGCTTTGTTTAAGTTGTTTGCCAACCAAGATTATTTTAATTTCATTTCAGTTCAGTTCAGTTGCTTGTTTCATATCTAAATTTCATACTGCTGACACTACAAAGTTTGAATAACAAAATAAATAAATAAATAAAAACTATCCATGGCTATTTTGCCAAGCTATTTCACTTTCATTGATGTCATTGTTTATTTTTAACCCTTTCATTACCAACCCAGCTGAAACCACCTCTGGCTCTGCAGCACAAATGTCTTGTTTACATTAGTTTGGAATTAAAATCTTCCACAAAACCTTAGTCCCAACTTATGTTCCTAAACACTAGCTTAATGATAACAAAGTTATTTTACTAAATTCTTTGTTATATTTAAAATTAATTGAAAGGAACACAGAACATCTCAAAATAAATACAGAAACGTAGGTGTAGGAGTGGTTGTGTGGAAAGTTGCTTGCTTACCAACCACACGGTTCCAGGTTCAGTTCCACTGCCTGGAACCTTGGGCAAGTGTCTTCTACTATAGCCTCAGGCCGACCAAAGCCTTGTGAGTGGATTTGGTAGACAGAAACTGAAAGAAGCCTGTCGTATATATGTGTGTATATATATATATGCATGTGTGTGTGTGTATATATATATATGTATGTGTGTGTATATGTTTCGGTGTCTGTGTTTGCACCCCCAACATTGCTTGACAACCGATGGTGGTGTGTTTATGTCCCCGTAACTTAGTGGTTCGGCAAAAGAGACTGATAGAATAAGTACTAGGCTTCCAAAGAATAAGTCCTGGGGTTTACTTGCTCGACTGAAGGCAGTGCTCCAGCTTGGCCACAGTCAAATGACTGAAACAAGTAAAAGAGTAAAGAGTAAATGATAGAGTTAAAATGAATGTATGTTAGGTGCAAGCAGCCAGATCCGGCAGGTTTTAACATAAAACAGGTGGAATGTTTGGGCTAAATATGACCAGTTTAAAAGCTAAAGAGTTAAAGGTTATCTTATCTATGGTCATTTGACATTCAATTTATATATTTCTAATTCAATTTTTTAATACATTGAGAAGGTAGGTAGAATATCATAGAAAACCAATATTAGATACATTCCTCATCTTGAAATATAACATGTTGGAGTCTACTGGGACTGCGATGTCATCTACATATTACATACATTTTATATTGAAAAGGAGAGCTGGCATGTTATGATGTGAAAATAATTACAGCAAAGAGGGTTATATGAAAAGAAGCCTTGGAGTGATAGGAAATTCATAAATATATTAAAATTAGTTATATACTATATTGAATCAAATGATGAGAAACTAACAAAATAATGAGCCAAATAATAGGATAATAAGTCTAATATTTTGTGGATGACTATGATGTTAGAAGAATTTAATTAAACTTTTGTTATAATGTGAGAAAGACAGAAATATTCCATTGGAAATGGAGGAATTAAGAGTTCTAACAGATTGAGAATTAAAGATATCATATATTATTACTGCAAGACATTTCATAATTTTGGAATTCATGTAGTATTTTAGAAAACTTATGACTATGTATAAGTAAATCTGGAATTTACATTGACAATAAACAGTAGTGGAGAGAAGTTTGATTGAAGACATCATATTTAGTTAGTAGATGCAAAACATAACTCTTAACCATACAGTTATGCCTGCACAGTACAGTAGTTAGATATAGCCCCAGAATGTATAAAATTTGTTAACATGGGAAATCTAGAATCATTACCAGATATAGACAACAAATACAACAAAAAATTACAAACGTTATAAATAAATTATCTAAATCAAATTAAGCTAGTTAGAACACAGCATGCTGTGTTATTTATCATGAGAGAACCTCTCATATAGACTTGTGGTACACTCTGTTTATATCACTTAGCAGTGATATAAACATGAGTGACTACATGCACCATAAGTCCATATGAGAGGTTTTCTTATGGTACATAATGCAGTGTTTAGTCCCAGCATTTAGCAGTCACCATATTTCATTCCATAATGGCTACCTCTGATGAACGCAGGGTTACATAATCAGGCTGCTACCTAACACACTATTGAATTCCTAGCACAAAACCAATCGGTAATATCAGCTGTAATGGATATATAATGCTGTACACTTTGACTAACATATATATATATATATATACATATATACACACATGTATTTATATGCTTGTATATCTATATATATATCGTTGCTATTATGTTAAACTGTCATATGTCCAAATTTGGCCAAATGCATTTTTTTTTCAATATATAATTTTGCTTGCAACACCCAATTCTATTCCTCAAACTATCATATCTCAAGCAGCTTCAGATGCCAAGATATGAAAATTGTCAATGTGTTGTAGAACAATTTAGCATTTTTCAAAAGTGTAGTAAGTCAACAGTTTTACAAAAATATTTCTGACTGAAAATATCATACATGCAGGGAGTTACAATTTTATGTAACCAACAAAGTATTATTGTTAAGCTGAAACTGTTGCTAAGGTAAAAAGAAACGGAATGGTGAAATTGCTTTTTCATTTTCTGAAAAAGCAATGTTTTGGACTTAAGACACTTTTGCATAATAGCAATGATGTATAGTATCTGCTAGGATTTTTTAATCCCATTTTTTCTTATATACTGTATTGTTGTATACTGAAACTGTACTCCCCTCCTGGTAAAAAGTAGCAACCAGCTATGATATATACACCAGTAGCTGGTCAATAGAGGGAAGGTCAGGAGGTCGAGAGTATATGTAGACTATGTTGATAATCGTGTCTATGCTGAGATAGCACTTGTACTGTGATATTGAGAGGACATTATAACAATCCAACCTTTTGAGGATAAGAACACTGTACAACTGGGGGTCATACAGTACCAGATAGAAACATTCAATCAACAACTTCAGAATATAATAGTATCGTCAAAAGACAGAACCAACAGTGGCAAAAGACCACTTTACAACATGTGTATACTCGAGTAATAGTCGATCTCATGTAAAAGTCGACCCCCTATTTTTGGCCAAAAGGTTGGCTATTTTCCATAGACCCCATATAAAATTTGACCCTAGTATTTCATTAACAAGTAGGTGGTGAGCTGGCAGAAATGTTAGCATGCGGGACGAAATGCTTAGCGGTATTTTGTCTGCTGCTACATTCTGAGTTCAAAATCTGCCGAGGTTAACTTTGCCTTTCATCCTTTCGGGGTCGATTAAATAAGAACCAGTTACACACTGGGGTCGATATAATTGACTTAATCCATTTGTCTGTCCTTGTTTGTCCCCTCTGTGTTTAGCCCCTTGTTGGTAGTAAAGAAATAAGTATTTCATAAACAACAGGACAACGTTTGTGGGTCAAGGTACTGTTTTGTCCAGTATGTAGAAATAATACTGTTACAAAATTGTGTGGCTACCTTACAGCCATGAAGAAGAAAACGTTTTTGGTGGAGACTGTTGGTGGTGGAAAGTGGTGTTGCACTTCTACTTCTTTTATCAATTTTGGTATTTAAAACATTAAGTTGCATTTAATTAGAAATAAAAATGCTCTACTAATATACTGTGCCATAATACATTTGGGATCAGTGTGACTTGAACCATCAATAGGAAAATAGTATGATGTTATTGAAAAGTTATGATGTGAAACATGTTGAGTAGGTATCAGCTGTATGCACCACATTACAGTAGATAGTGGTATGTCGGTACCGGGTAGGTATGTTGCCGGTGGTAATATAACATAATTATTAGACATAATTGATTTCACTCAACTAGTCTGTTAAGTTTGATGGGTACACCTAAAAGAGAAAGTGTTTATAAGAGCTACCCGGTCTGATTTATGGTCTGTTTTTTTTATCTACTAGGAAGTGTGCTTTGATGCACAGAATTGGTAATATCACTGTAATTCATAGTGTTTTTGTTTTTATTCGTTTAGAGATCAGTTGGGCTTCTGCTGCTGATACAGTACTTGGGATTTTAGCTTGAATTTCAGCCCTCAGAAGTAGTATTCATGTAATAGTCAACCCCATAAATTTGGTCTTAAAAATCAGTCTAAAGAATTTGGCTTTTACTTAAGTATATACAGTATATACAGTATATATATATATATATATATATATATATATATACCACACACACACACACATATATAGTTGGAATTTACAAAAAAACAAAAGACGAAGACAGGTGTGTAAACAACAAACAGGTGTATTAGTTTGAAGCTCGTGAAGGTGAGAAAGTCTTTTACATTTCAAGACTACACTCTTCAACAGAAAGGACCATGAGAAAATAAACAGAGAGAGAGAATAAAAAATAAAGGAAAGCTTTATTAGCTAGCTGTCAATCATGGCAATATATATAATACACATAAGTATACATTTGGAGGTCTTCTTTCATTTTCCATCTGCCAAATCTACTTAGAAAGCTTTGGTCAGCCTTACAATATAATAGAAGACTATATATATATATATGCATATACTTGTAAAAGCACCCAGCACACTCTGTAAAGTGGTTGGCATTAAGAAAGACATCCAGCCATAGAAGCCATGCCAAATCAGACTGGAGTCAGGTGCAGCTCTCCAGCTTGTCAGTGCTGGTTGTCACCATCCAACCTATACCAGCATGGACAATGGACATTAAATGACAATGATGAGGATGATGATACACTCACGCACACATGCATATACATACACACACTCACACACACACACAAACACACATATATATATACATACATATATATACGTTTAGACTACTTTTAGTGGGAGATGAATATTACTTTTTTGGTGTTAATACTGCCTCTGCTGTAATTAGTTATTTTAAAATCTAGTTAATTTTCAAGTTCAAAAATTTGTTTATATTAATAAACACTTTATGTATTATTGGTATCTGAAAGAAAAATTTGATTATAGTAGAATTTGAAACTAGAAATAGGTGCTTTATGCCAAGATTCAGCTATGCAACCGACACTCATACAAACACTATTTCCAGTCTGCTAGAGCAAATAATGATATTTACAGTTTTAAATGTGATGTTATAAAGTTATTAATATTGAATTCACACCTTTCACAGCCTAAACAATGATACTTCACATATCTCATAAATAATAATGATAGATTATAACTATAAGAATTCACCTTTAATATTCTGATAAGACCAGTTATAAGTCTTTCTAGAACAATATTGCAAGTGACAAAAGACGTTAGCAACTTCTAGTGTAACAAAGATCAAATATCCCAAAGAAAATTTAATTAAAACAAATTAGAAAATACGGATATGATATTTATGTGGTTGGTATGTTTTTACATAGAGGGCAATAAATAAAATTTGACCAATAATTGCTGAAATATAATCTTATTCCAGACTAAGTAGTTGTTTTAATATTTTGGTCAAAGGTGTAAGTATGGCGATGATGTTCAGAAGTTTCGTCTTTGCAAGCATGTGTTTCTGGATTCCTAGGTTTCTGGGTTTGATTCCACTGGGGAATAACCAATATCTTATGACTGTGTAGAAGCTTGTTGTGCGTCTGTCTGTCTATGTATATACATACATACATATATATATATATATATAATATATATTATATATATATATGTAGACACATAGCCACAGCCTCAAGGCTGAAACATATGAAAGAATTAAAGAATATATATATGGCGTTAGGAAGGACATCCAGCTGTAGAAATGTCAAATCAGACTAAAACCTGGTGCAGCCTTCCAGCTTACCTATGCCAGTCTGGAAAGTGGACATTAAATGAATGAATGGCATATATATAGTTCAGATTTACAGAAAATAAAAGACAAAGACAGGTGAGGTAATAACAAACAGGTGCATTAATTTGACACTCAGGGAAAATGTAAAAGTCTTTGATGCTTTGAGCTGAAGCTCTTCAACAGAAAGGATCGAGAACAAGAGTGTGTGTGTGTATGTGTGTTTTTATATATATATACATACATACATACATATATATATATATATATATAAGGTTAATCCAAATGGGAAAACAGAAAAAACAACAACACGTGGAACAATTACAGTATTATTATTATTAGGCGCTCAGGAAAATGGAAGAAGGAGGGTATGACGTTTCGCGCAGAGCTCTTCGTCGGAAACATAAGAGAAGGAAGAAAGAAGAAAGATCCCGAAGTGGGCGAAAGAGGGAAAAAAAAAACGCGACTGGTGTTTATATATATATATATAAACACTCTCTCTCTCTCTCACACACACACACACACACAATATGTAAAAGATGAGCATCTAACCTAAAAATGCTGCCTCAAATAAATTACCTTTCAACCCATACTAGTATGGGAAAATGCTGAGGAATATATCACAAACAGATACACACACACACACACACACACACACACATACATGCATACATACATACATACATACATACATACATACATACATACATACATAAGGCACAAACATACACACAACATAACATTTATTTCTGTTGATGTGTTTACATCTGCATGTCATTGCATTGACACTGTTTTAGCAGTTGTTGAGATGTTTGTTTTCCCAAAGCAAAATATCTGACAATGGTTCACTGTGCGAAGATCTGGAACAAAATATCTTACTTGAAAAGCAAGGGTTATAGTCAAGAACAGCATTTAACTGTAGAGTGTTGTCTCACCGATGCTGCAATGGATTAAAAAAAAAAATGACTGTACAACTGAAAACGAAATGATTGCCTTATTACAGAGCTTTGTAGTGGAGTTAATCATAGTAGAGATAATCTACTCAAAGCAGAAGGTATTGAATCAACTTAACTTGCAATTGTCTTGTTGTTTTCTAAGGATCACAGAACACTAGATGCTTACATACACAAGCAAGCATATTCACATATATGCATATTATAGTGTGAATTCCAAATTTAGAATAGATACATTGTATTCCTGTATATTGAAAGAGGCATTCAACCATAAAAATATCCCCAGAAAACCTATTCAACCCGTTTTTGCATGGTAAATTGGATATAAAATGATGATGATGATGATATATTTCCATTTTGGGTTGGTTTCATGAGTGAAGATTTATGAAAGGAAATGTCCACATCTGTGGCATGGCTGTAGAGATTACACAAGAAGGGAGATTGATCAGAGATGGTTGTGATGTCTTCCTTTTTCTTCCCTCCTTTTTTTTTCTTATCTTCAATGGAGGCTGTCGCCCAGAGGACAATAAGATGCCAGGCTTCCTGATCAGCAGCAAGAACAGACCACTAGTGAAGATCAACATGGTAGATGCTGAGAGATTTCTTTAGAGACTCCTTGCACCTCTTCTTTGGTGCTCTTCTACAATGGTGGCCATACAGTGTGATCTTGGGAAGTTAATGATCCTCCATTCTGGTGACATGCCCTGCCCAGTGTAGCTGTGTTTTCAGCAGAGTTGTTTTGATACTGATGACCCTTGCCTGCTCTAGGACTTCAATGTTAGTCAAGCTGAGGATTATGTGAAGGTAGCACTGATAGAATTGCTCAAGGAGTCATAGGAGGTACCAGTGGATGACTCACATCTCTGAGCTGTGCAAGAGAATGAATGATCTGAACGATAGCGTTGTGCTCACTGATTTTGGATGTTTCTTCAGATGGTTATTTTTCCAAACTCTGTCAATTTAGAAGGTGCTATGCACTGGGCCTATAGGGTTCGTTAGTTCCTCCAAGAAGGTGAAGTGCATGCAGTTGACATTTCTTCTTGAATAGCTGCAAGTCAAAAGTTGCATGTGAAACATGAAAGCGGATTTTATGGGAAAGAAGAATTCAGGATAGAGGCTGGTGAGAGGATAAGGTCTGGGTTTTATGACAGAAATGTCCATCATCATCATCATCATCACCACCACCATCGCTGCCACTTCCACACTCATGCATGCATACATACATACATACATACACACACACATACATACATACATACATACATACATACATACATACATACATACATACATACATATTCAGATTCTGTATACTGAATCCTCTCATAAGGCTTTGGCCAGTGGGATGTTATATAAGTAGATACTTGCTTATGGTGTCATGCATTGGGACTGAACCTGAAACTCACAAAGTTTGGAAGTGAACTTTTTAAGTATACAACAATGCCCGCACTTTTTGGTGGGGCAGGGGGTTGACAAAAGTGTGGCAAAAAGAGGAGAGTGAACATGAGTGAAGATGGCACAAAAAGAGCTGGATTTATGGAGTCTATTGTAGTGGTGGTAGAAAAGGTAAAGAGAAAACACAGTATATTTGTGGGCCATGGGATGGCGTGTGCTTGTAAGTAACTCTCTTCTAATCAATCAGCTAGCTTTTCTTGGATGCAGTGAAGTATTGGGTTGTCCGGAAAGTTTGTGCCGATTTTTAAAGGAAAGAAAAAGGTCAATAAATACTTGCCATTACATTTTCAATCAACCAAATATGAACCATTTTGTTGCACAATGCATCTCCATCTTTCCTTTAACTTGAAAATACCCTCTTCCCAGAATTGAGGTGGTTTCATGGCATTTTTTTACGTCATCCAAGGAATTGAAATTTTTACCATTAAGACTATTCTGTAGAGACCTGAATAAGTGGAAATCTGAAGGAGCAATATCTGGTGAATATGGAGGCAGAGGTAACACATCCCAGCTGAGCTGCAGCAACTTTTTTCTGGCTCCCAAAGCATCAAGTGCCGAAAATGAACTTTCTTATCTCCTATTTTAAAGGGTTACAGAATTAACACAGGTTATAGGAATATAAACCTTCTTCCACGAAAAGATAGCTTCAACCGTGCTATCAAATCCTATTTTATGGACACAACCATGTTCTAAAATAAGTTGAAATGTAAGCTGCTATAAATCGGCACGAACTTTCCGGACAACCCTATATATCTGTGTACAGCAGCAACACCAACCATTAGGAATGAATCTCAAATGTTCTCTACCAGAAACTATAAATTCCATTAGTAACTAAAACATATTTGATTATAATTAAAAGAAATATAATAACTTGAATTAAATACAGTCTTCCCATTAATCTAAGATGATAATATGAAAATAAAGTTGAAAGACTCAAGTAAAGCTGACAGATATTTGGTATTACTTGGTAATATTTTTGAGTAAATGACACAAATATTTGAGCAGTGTCCTTAGATTTAAATCAGTAAAATATTATAATATCAATTTAATCTTCTCCAATAATTTCATACAAAGCAGTAAGTATAAGAAAAATTGAAGCCTTTAATCAAACTAAATAATTTACATCATTGAAACATTACATTAAAAAAATATTTAATAAGCATATAATGCAGCAGTGTAATTTAATTTAATGCAATTTAATGCCATTTGACTTAGATACTGTCTATGTATGTATGCATACATACATACATACATACAAGCATACATAAATACAGACAGACAGACAGACAGACAGACAGACAGACAGACATGCAGACAGACAGACAGACAGACAGGCAGGCAGGCAGACATGTACATATGTAGAAGTGTACATGTATGAATGTGAGTGAAACAAGAAAACTTGGGTGATAGTTTTAAAACGTGGTCTGTTCAAGAAAGGATCTTGAAGAAAAAAAAAAATTAAATGAATTATGAAATTCAGGCTAATTTAGTAGAGCAGAACAATACTTGATTAGTTGGCTGATTGGAGAAAACTTCAGAATCATGAGAGAATAAACAAAAATGTTCAGTGGAAAGGATCATAACGATTTAGTTGGAATGAATTTTTATAAAGTCATTGCTTCTAAAGAAAAGAAGAAATAGAAGAAAAAAAACAATATTATGCATGTGACTTGAAATGAATCAACTTACTCTGGCTTCTACCTGACACTCAGCCTTAATCTTACTGTACACTAAATCAATTTTTATTACAAATAAATAAATTATCATTTTTATAATCATTTAAAGTATAAAGAATTAGAAAATTATTAAAATAGACCAATTAATTAATTGAACTTCAAGATAAATAGAAAGAATATCCAATGAAAATTGACTTTAATGGATAAAAGCAATTTAAGACAATTCTGAGATTTGAACTAAAAATGAAATATGCAGAAGTATTTTATTAAATATAGGTCATTGTCTTCATAATTATAAAGGGCCTCATAATAATTGATCAAGTGGAGTAAATTATGAAAATAGATTTCTAATATGATTTCTTCATGTGGAAAAGGTATGAATAAGAATGGTACAAAAAAAGAAAAAAAAAAGAGAAGACAGAGAAAAAGAGATGAAAACAACAATAATCTTTCCCTTTACATATATATATAATGAGATGAGTACAATGAAATCTGACTTGAAATCTATAAGCTTTGACAGAATATAATAAGCAAAGATTTCAGATGCAAAATTAAAGTGAAACAGAAAACTACCAGCATTAGCAATTAGCCAGCTCATAAAATTAACAATGCTGAAATTTAATTAAATTATATATTAAAGGATTATAATCTAAGATAAACAAAGATATACTAAAAAAATATATATATATATGTATATCGTTTACATTAAGAAATGTTCAATATATTAATTCAAAGAAATGAGAAAATAAATAAAGCAACCATAACTATTGATTTTTATGATAACTATTTGCTTTTGAAATATAAATATACAAATACTAATATAGCAGGAAATTTGCCTTTATATTTCAGCATATTGAGAACTTTCTGAAATGTATCCAAGTAGATGAAATGATCTAAGATTGGGGAAAAAATCTTTATGTAAATATAAGAGCAGTCAATGTGTAGTATTAATGGACTTCTCTGTTATGAACCATTCAGTCAATAAATATGTATTTGATTAATTTTACCAGCAACCACAACATGCTTTTAGCAAGCAAACTGATTTCAACGGAGACACAAGCCCTTCCATATCACAGCTGAGGAGATATCACATCAAACGAAATTCATGCCAGTTTGAGAAATTAAAACCAAAATTTCCTTAAGAGTTAAGCGATAGGTGCAGGTGTAGTTATGTGGTAAGAAGTTTGCTTCTCAATCACATGGCTTCAGGTTCAGTCCCACTGCATGGCACATTCGGCAAGCTTCAGGTCAACAAAAGTCTTGTGAGTGGATTTTGTAGATGGGAACTGAAAGAGACCCGTCATATATATATATATATATAATATATATATATATATATATAAATTGGCTTAAGTCTTTCTTTGTTTGATTTGCATAATAGTGGTTTTGTCTCTAATTTAATATAATATAATATAATATTTTACTATAAAATTGGATTCAATCTTAAATCTGATTTTTCCTTGTAAATTTGGATTTATTCCCTAATATTTATTATTATATAAATATATATATATGTTAGAAGTATTGGGGGTGATGTACAGATTTAATATATATGAAAGAAAAAATATGTTCAGAATGCTGGATGATTGTAAAAATATATATTTATTTATATATCACATATTATTACTTCATATTAGCACTTTCAACTACTCCTGTAGTTTCAAGTACTTCGCTGGACTTTACAGTGTCAGGCCATAATTAGGACATTGTAGGATAATGGAGCTATTGGTGAATTGCATATTTTCCTTACTTTCCCATCAAGTTATATTTATTTTATTTTATTTTACTTTGTAAATTTTTAAAAAGTTATCGTTCGTATCACTTGAAATTTTGCAGTGCGTATTAGAACTATAGCTCTTTTATTTGAAATTATCTCTTCGTAATTGCCTCCATGCTTATTAACTTTTATTCGTGTATATTCTCCTTGCTATCTTTATTTTTATTTTTTATTTTTATTTTTATTATATTTTTACTCGTATTTTATTTTTACTCGTATTTTATTTTTACTCATATTTATTTTTATTCGTATTCCTTTCGTTTTTATACACATTTTTTATACATTATTAAAATAGTATTTGTAAATTTAATTTTATTTGGAACACTATATATAACTAACATAGTTTTTGTAAATTTTCGTATATTTTTTGTGATTTTTATTCCTTACTTTATTTGCATAACTTTTATTTCTGTAACTTATCTTTATTTGAATTTTTATCTGTCTTATGGCTTGTACTGTGGAGTCCAGCGAAACTATACATACTTATTTTGCAAATATTTATGGGATTTAAAAATTAAAATATAGTTTATTGTGTTGAACGTTGATAGGGTTGTGAGGGCCTGATGATTGGGATGGTATCTTGAGAGGGGTTCCAGGGAAACACGGAGCGGTTTAGGAACCCAAGGATGTACCTCATGAAACATGTGTAGAATAAAACAGTAGGTATTTAAAATAAAAATAAAATTATTTTTATTTGGTGAGAAGTAGGGTTATACTATCTCTAAATTAAAATATATTTCTTCATTGAGAATAATTTGAACTTCTGTTATGCCGGAATTGTTATTCCCTAAAAAATAATATATATATATATATATATATATAGTTAATCCAAACATGAAAACACAAAGAGAAAACACAACAACGCGAGGACGTGGGACAAGTATAGTATTATTGGACACTCAGGAAAGAGGGAAAGAAGGAGGGTTTAACGTTTCGAGCGGAGCTCTTCATCAGAAACATAAGAAAAGGAAAGATCCAAAGAAGGGAAGACGGAGGAAAAGAAAAATCACCAACGGTACACACACAGTCACATTTTGAATATATATTATATATATAATAATAATAATATTAGGGAGTATGGCTCCAAACTTACAGGGAAAAATTAGATTTAGGATTAAATCAAATTTCACAGTATAAATATATAAAATATGAATTAGAGATAAAACCACTATTAGGCAACTCAAACAGTGATAGACATAAACCAATACATAAATAACAAATAATATAAATGTGATTAAAATAGTATATAATATATATATATAAAATTTACTTATTATATTTATCATTCTTTTTATACTTTTGATTTAAAAAAAAAAATTTTTAAGAATTTTTAAACTTTAATTTTTTAAGGGCTGATAGAAATTGGCTGCCGATTCTTCGCGCCTTCTCTCCCCCTCTTTTTACATTGTCTGTCTGGACTCCTATGCATACTTAAGCTAGTAAACTGCCTCATTCTTGATTCCGAATTTTTGCCAAGACTGTCCGTAAACGAAGTGATCCCAAGATAAGAAATCCTTGAACTTTAATTCATCCCGTATTTCTATTTATTATTTATTTATAATTTATTATTCTGATCCCCCTAGACGCCACTCTGTTTACTATTTCAGCCTCGCCTCGTTTTTGCATATTCTGTATAATTCACTAGTTATCGTCATAGATATTTAAGATCTATTCTCCCTACAGGGCTGATAGAAATTGGCTGCCGATTCTTCGCGGCCGCCCGCCCTACCCCCCCCCCACTACCAATACCGAATATCTCTATTTTGCTCCAACTATACCGGATGTCGTTTCACCTCCACCACCATTATAGGTGTCTACTCTTTGAACCCCCCTTTCAATACGCTTTTCACCATGCATTAACCCCTCTCTCGATATCCTACGTTGTACTTGACTAGAACCTGTCCTCTGAACCACCCCTCCCACTGGTGTTCCCCTATATTTCTGCACCCCCACCACCATTATAGGTGTCTACTCTTTGAACCCCCCTCTTCAATACGCTATTTCACCATGCATTACCCCTCTCTCGATATCCTACGTTCTACTTGCCTAGAACCTGTCCTCTGAACCACCCCTCCTACTGGTGCTCCCCTATATTTCTGCACCCCCCCACCACCATTTAGGTGTCTACTCTTGAACCCCCCTCTTCAATACGCTATTTCACCATGCATTACCCCTCTCTCGATATCCTACGTTCTACTTGCCTAGAACCTGTCCTCTGAACCACCCCTCCACTGGTGCTCCCCTAATTTCTGCACCCCCCCCCCCACACCATTATAGGTGTCTACTCTTTGAACCCCCCTCTTCAATATGCTATTCACCATGCATTACCCCTCTCTCGATATCTACGTTCTACTTGCTAGAACTGTCCTAGAAACACCCCTCCCACTGGTGCTCCCCTATATTTCTGCACCCCCCACCACCATTATAGGTGTCTACTATTTGAAGCCCCTCTTCAATACGCTATTCCATGGGCATTTACCCTCTCTCGGTTATCCTACGTTCTACTTGCCTAGTACCTGTCCTCTGAACCATCCCTCCCACTGGTGCTCCCCTATATCCTGCACCCCCCCCCCCCCCATAAAAAGCACCATCCGAACGTGGCCGATGCCAGACCCCTCTGGCACCTGTGCAGGTGGACGTAAAAAACACCATACACTCGCAGGAGTGGTTGGCGTTAGGAAGGGCATCCAGCTGTAGAAACACTGCCAGACTAGACTGGAGCCTGGGGCAGTCCCGAGCTCCCCAGACCCTGGTCGAAACCGTCCAACCCGTGTAGCGCGGAAAACGGACGTTAAATGATGATGATGATGATGATGATATTATATATTAATTACATTTATATTATTTGTTATTTATGTATTGGTTTATGTGTATCACTGTTTGAGTTGCCTAATAGTGGTTTTATCTCTAATTCAATGGCCCAGTGGTAAGGTCAGCAGACTCGCGGTCATAGGATTGTGGTTTCGATTCCCAGTGTGAGTGTTTATTGAGCAAAAACACCTAAAGCTCCATGAGTCTCTGCTGTACTCTTTCACCACAACTTTCTCTCACTCTTTCTTCTGTTGAAGGCTAAAACAATGCAAAGTGCATTGTGACCAGCGATGTGTAGAAACATCTGATAGCCTGGTCAGTCATGGTTTTATATATATATATAGATATACAAACATGTGTGTATGTTTGTGTGCATATGTATGTACATGTATCTTTGTGTCTGTCTCTTCGTGTGTCCTTCACTACAGCTTGATGACTGGTGTGGGTGTGTTTGCATCTATGTAACTTAGCAGTTTGGCAAAACAGACCAATAGAATAAGTACCATGCTTTAAAAACAAATAAGTACTGTTTAATCTGTTTAATCAAAATTCTTCATCGTTTCAGTCTAAAGACTGAAACAATGGAAAGAATAAAAGAATAAGTGTTAAGATATCTTCGTGATATAAAAAAAAACACATTAAATTACACACACACACACACACTTTCCTATGTGCACATGAATATAGATACAGGACTAGCAGAATGATTAACAAGTTTGCCTTGCAACCAAATGGTTTCAAGTTTAATCTGGATGGACTTCGTTAACAGAAGCTGAAAACAGCTCAGTGATAGATGTATGCATGTGCGCATGTGTGTGTGTGTGTGTGTGTGTGTGTGTATGCTTGTTTACATTTGCATCCATGAAAATTACTTGCTTCACACCTTTGAAGGTGTATGTTCCCTATGTTCAAGATCAAGCAAAGCTTATTGACAGGAAATGTATCCAGCTAGCTCAAAATGACTCAGTAATAGACAAGTCTAATCAATGCTATCACAGTAAAACAGCTGTAAAGTGAATGAACAACTAAACGAATACATACACACTCATATATATTTATATACATGTACGTAATATATAATGTGTATATATATATATATATGTCGGTGGCACGTAAAAAGCACCATCCGAATCGTAGCCAAAGCCAGTGCCGCCTTGACTGGCTTCCATAAAATGCACCAATCCGACCGTGGCCGATGCCAGCCTCGCCTGGCACCAGTGCAGGTGGCACGTAAAAAGCACCCACTACACCCACGGAGTGGTTGGCGTTAGGAAGAGCATCCAGCTGTAGAAACTTTGCCAGATAAGACCAGAGCCTGGTGCAGCCTTCTGGCTTCCCAGATCCCTGGTCGAACCGTCCAACCCATGCCAGCATGGAGGACGGACGTTAAACGATGATGATGATGATGATGATGATATATATATGATTGCATGATGATTGCTTCATCTTGAGAGATGATAGGCATCCTATCAACGCATGCACCACACCCCATCACACAGTACTCAATTGATGAGCCCTTAGATGACTATTAAAACCAGCTGCTGACTGACAGGGTTTAAAACACAAGTGACAGATATTATTTAAGTTTCTTCTATATCTTTGCCATTTGGAATCTGATTCAGAATGTATGTTTTTGTGAGCTAGCATATATATATATATATGTGTGTGTGTGTATTTGTATATATATGTATGTATATACTTATAGATGTATGTATTTATATTTATAACTTCATCTTATGTACTTTCTAAAATCTCTGACGAAGCCCAGAGAAACACCCAACTACCTCAATTTCATCTACTTATTACTTCAGTCCACTTGAAGGATAAAGGTAGAATGAGGTATTTTTGCCTCTTGGCTGAAACAGCTGTAAGATATTATCCCAATTTCTGTTGCTCTATATTATATATTTTAATAATTACTGATATTTTTATATTTTATATATTATATATGTAAAGCATAATATGTTATACATGTATGTATATTGTTATAATTGTCCTTTTAGTAAATATATAAATTGACATAATGTCTAAAAGTTGATGAATACCACCTATTGATCTCCTCCATCTTCTTATTTCTCTCTCTCGCTCCCCCCTCTCTCTCTCCCTCTCCCTCTTTCTCTCTCTCTCTCTCTCTCTATATATATATATATATATGGCGGTGCCCCAGCATGGCCACAGCTCCTGAAACTAGAATCAATCAATCAATCATATATATGAAACTATTGGTAGCACTTAAATACATGTATTGTGCTCTTTAAATAAATAATATATATCTCTCACCAGATGGAGAAATTTATTTTGTTGAATTTTCTATCATGGGACAGTACATTGCATACACATATATCATCACCATCATCATCGTCATTATCCTTTAAGTTTTGTTTACCATGCTGGCATGTGTTAGATGGTTTGACAGGAGCTGGCAAAGTGGGGAGCCACACTAGATTCCATTGTCTATTTTGGCATGTCTTCTACAACTCGATCCCCTTTCTATTGCAGACCACTTTACAGAGTGTACAGGATGCTTTTTACGTGGCACCAGCACTGACAGGGTCACTCAGTACCTTGCAAGCAAAAAAAAAACCTCAACTGGGAGTGAGGAGTAGTATGACTTTGTGCCAGTTGAGAGATTTAAGGTATACAGGTGTCTTTTGGGGAAAAGAAGGAGAGTGAGTTAAAGAGTAATAAACACACATCCATTTATGTATCATTTTAATGTACACACACTGTCAATAAGCCAGTTACTGCAGTATTTGTCTTGAGATAACGACTCTTATGGACTTACTATGTTAAAAATACTATAAATATCATAGGCAGATGAAAATTCATCCCAGCAGCAGCCACTAAAAGCAACAGATGTATTTTAGTGTTTTTGAGACATTTTAATCATACATACTTTCAGCAAGATACATGTTCAGAAGTAAAGGAGTGATGCTCTAAAGTGGGAGAAAGTGAATAAATTATTCACTGATATTGTACATAGCCACGTAGCTGATTAAAAAAATCATCCAGGTGGATGGCTATTCGCAACATCAACAAATGTTTTGAATTCCTATGAATACATTCAGTTTTCTCAGTGGGCTTTCTGAAGGAACACTATTTGCCACTTCTGTTTTCTTTAGTAAGTCAAATGTGATTAGGTCAGTAGAGATAATAATGTTTAAACCAAACTTTTTGAAGATTCTTAAGTTCTATCTAAATATATACATATAGTGGTTATTTATATTACCTGAAATTGCCAAGCTGTCATCTCAGTACAAACCTGAGCTAGAGGGGGTTGTATAATCCCCCATAATCCAATGGGATCTCTGTTCTCAGCTTCATCATAATTTCTCCTGGAAACATCAAAGAAAGGGACACCTCATTTTCCCACTCAGTAGGACTACCTCATATTCATGAGTATTCTTATGTTGAAGCCTCTAATCTTGGTATATTGCTTCCCAGAATATAGGGCTTTATGAGGGAAGGCTTTTGATAAAATGAGTAAAGCCCATGATATTAAACTAAGTTTGTAGTTTGCTTTGTTCTCAATACTGTAGTTTTATTGAACCAGTACAGTGAATGATTGGATATAATTGAGTACATCAACACGTGCTTACTAACTATACCCATCTTACATTTTGAAGGGTTTATCAGGACTAAAGAGAATTAGATTTGTTTTCCTCAAGGTTAATATTAGTGAAAGTGGATTTCATGAGGTGCATGTAGAATATCACTACCCTCACCCCTCACCTCTTAAGAAAAGAGAAAAGTAACTTGGTTTAATTCTCTATTCAATCTAGATGTTTCCACAAACATGGCTTTGAAATTCCTATCTCTAAGCAGACAGCATGTTTAAGCCCACACAAGTATCATAATTTTTAATGCTCATAATGTTGAAATGACCTAATCTTGCCAAGACAATATTGCATGCTGCAAAAGGAAATAGCAAAAAACACATATCTCCACTACTTTTATCCTAACCACTCATATCCAATTGCTGAAATCAAAATACTTGCCTAATGAAAGGATTGTGCCTTTCCAGGACAGTAATTATAGTGACTCTCACTTCACCTGATGGTTTTCCAAAGTATAACACAGGACTTGCAGCTGATTTCAAGGGAGGGTTTACTCACCATATGCATTCCTCTAGGATCAGAATCAGGAGAATTCTTCTTCTCTGTTGTAGTTTATCTGTTGATTCTGTGAATCACACTGTTCAACAGAACCTGAAGGTCAGTTTCTTTAGAGATAAATCTGAATGTTGTGCTCTATGCAGTCGTGTACTGAGCCAAAAATGACAGATAAGTTTTCTTGATAAACAGAAGTAATGCTTAATGAAGAATGTGTTTGACCAACTTTAAAATACTAGTTTAACCGTTTAACCATTTTGTAAATCTTTACCCCAGCTTTCCTAAGCATGAGAGCTGAACTCTCTTACTACTGCCAACAATGAAAATAATTCCAAGTTATTATCAATTAATAATTTCTCTCCTCACTTTTTTCCACACATCAAAAGCATAGAATGTGTTTAGAATTTTATTTCACACATGATGAGGCCTTATGATATCTAGAATTTATTTCACTTCTTCTGATTTACTATGCTTTGTGCATAATACATCTATCTGTCTGTCTGTCTATATAATTGTAACTACTATACATGGACTGTTGCTGTTTTTTTTTCCTCCTTCTTCCTTTTCTTTTGGACTTTGCTATGTTTCCTGTTTCTGATGAAGAGCTTTGCTCGAAACGTAAAACAACCACTCTTTCTTTCCTTCTCTGACCTCTTATTAATACTTTGCCTGTACCACATCTTTGTTGTTGTTGTTTTTTGTCTTGTCTTTTTTTATCATTTTTTTATTAATTATATATATATATATGTACGTATATTGTTGCGAATTGAAGTAAGGAAGACTGTAAAGAGAAGCAGATTTGATTATAAGCCATTAAATTTTGCAGCTGGAAATGCATCAGTCTTTTAAACTCCAGATGTATTTCAAACTTATTATTACTGTTCTTTTATCTTCATGTCTGAATATGCTAGTATGCTGATTATATCTGGATTTGAATAAATTGTTGGTAAGGCCTATATAGAATTTTGTGTCACTTTTATCATCTGTAGAAATCTTGGTACAGTAAATGAAACTTTTCAGAATGCATCCATCTTATGGAGAGCCTGTACTCTTGTTAAGGATGATGCACTAAGGTGAGGAATCATTTGGTTGAGAGGGACCCAATTTCTTCCTATCAATTGAAACTAAAAAAGAGGTGCAGCTGTAACTTACATATCCATGTGGCCATAACTTACAACTACATGTATACACGCAGCTATAACTTATGTTGAAGTTATATCTGTTGAAAATTTTGTGCCACTACTGGTTGCTAGGGAAGTGTTTACTGACTAAATTTAGGAAGAAACTGACAATCTCATTTGTTACAAACTGAAAGTGGGTTATACCATACAGTCTTCCATTTCCTGGTGCTTCTAGCATTAAGAGCTCCTTTCAGAGAGATGTATTCCATTCAAGCCTCTTCTGCCCAGGGATTCACTATAAAATATAGCAGCATGATTAAAAACGTCCTCATTAGATGGTATTTTAGAAGTCCTTTTACTAATTGCTTCTGGGTTGACATTTACAGAATATTATGCTGGAGGTCAGATTTTGATTTTCTATAGGAGGTGCAAATGCATAAAGTTAGATACACAGCAATATCTAAAAAATTTACCAAGTTAGTATTAGTACTCAGTAACCCTGTGGTCAAAGTTCCAGAAAGTATTAATTAAATCTTTTCTAATGTCTAATTAAAGTCTGTTTTATTATCTGCAAATATTAAACCATCATCTCTATACAATCCTAATTATATAAAACTGACTCTAGATAGCTGGTTGTCAAAAATAAATAACCCTATGAGATTGCAGATTTTGGCTCTCCCATAGTCCTCAGCCACTATGCCTCACCTGGAAACCATCATCAAAATATACAGGGTGTTCAAAAAGTCTCTCTGCAGTGAATTTTTTTCTCCAAGATGTATTTCAAAATGTGTAGAAGAATCAATTTATGCACTGAAAATGAAGGACAATACTTTCAACACTTCTTATAAAGTTTTTTAAAGTCTTGTAAAGTCTAATATATTCTTTTGTAGTCTTTTACCATCTTATAAATATTCATTTTCCTATAAAAAACTTACTGCAGAGACACTTTTTGAACACCCTGTAGAAGGGAGGTTTGGTGTATATAACGAATTTCATCTTTAGGTATGTGGTACTATCATACAAGGCTTGACTGAAAAGTTCATAGGCTGACTTTGAAGGAGTAATGCTAGAGCTGTAAAATCTTACATGCATTCATTTCAACACCTTCACTAATAACTGAATTGTTTCTTTCCAGGTAAACAGACATTTGACTGTTCAAAGAAGACTTCAAAAGTAACTAGTAGCGACTTCTCTTGAAAATGGACAAAATTTAGTACCATGAAGTAATCAAGAACCTGCAGAAAAAGGGTTTATCTACCAAGGGCATTAATGCTCACATGGTTGCTACTTTGGAGGATGGTGCTCCAGATTTATCAACAGTGCAAAAGTGGACAGCTGGATTTAGGAAAAGAAGAGATAGTCTTGAAGATGATCCAAGGTCTGGACATCCTGCAACTGCCACCATTGAGGAAAACATTGTGTTCAAAACATGGTGTTGAATGACAGGTCACTGACTATAAATCAAATAGCCAATGCTATTAATATATCCCATGAGAGAGTTCAGAATATTCTATACAATGAAGGTTTCTGCTTGGTGAGTGTCAGGTCTTCTGAAACCTGGTCTAAAGCACCCCAGGCTGATCACAGCCTGGGAAAATCTGACATTATTTCAGGCAAATCTAGCTGATTTGCTTGAACATTTCCTAATCCAGGATGAGTGTTGGTTTCATCACTTTGAGCCAGGAACAAAGAGACAATCCATGCAGTAGAAACACCCCTCATCACCTGCTCCAAAGAAGAAGGTCATTTCATCTGCAAGGAAGATGATGACCCCAGTTTTTTGGGATGTAAGAGATATTGTGCTCATTGACTATCTTCAAAAGGGCCACACCATCAATGGAAAGTACTATGCCAACTTGCAGAGATAGTTAGAAAAGGCTATCATGACCAAGTGCCCAGGAAAACTGACAAAAAGGGTTGTTTCATCAGGACACTGCTCCAGCACACAAGTCCCTGCTTTCAATGGAAGCTGTGCATGACTGTGGCTTTGAACTGGTTGATCACCCTTCCTATTCTCATGATTTGACCCCATTTGACTATCATCTGTACCCCAATATGAAAAAAACACTTGGTTGGGAACCAGTATCACAGAGTTGATGATGTCATATTTGTGGTTGATGACTTGTTTTGAACAAGTGGATGAAAGCTTCTTCACCAATGGAATCTAAGCATTGCAATACCAATGAAAGAGTGTTGTACTGCAAGGGGGTCTATATTGAGAAATAAACCTAATTTGGTCACATTCTACGAACGTATATACTTTAGCTTATAAACTTCTCAATTGACCCTCATATCTGTGGGGAAAATATAAAGCTTTCATTAAAATGCTTTACATTACAGAAGGATAAAACATAATGATGTCACATTGAGGAAATGTTCAGTCAAATTTGTCTTATAACTTATCAGTCCAATCTATCTTTGGAAATATTCTTCCAAAGGTGGAAGGTAGTAGATTGCATAATTCTGTCATTAATTTTATCATAGTTAATCTAATTCATTTATAGTTGGGTTAATAAGCCTGCATTTAGAGGCAGCTAAACAATTGGGTTTATATTCTTTTAAAGTGATACAGGGGTATCTAAAGAGTGGAGCATTCAACTCTGCCATCAATTTTGATTCTGATGCTAATTGCTTTGCATCCTTATTTAAATTGTAGTACACATTACAGTTAGGTTTCTTTTATATATAA
Source organism: Octopus sinensis (assembly GCF_006345805.1). Classification (NCBI taxonomy): domain Eukaryota; kingdom Metazoa; phylum Mollusca; class Cephalopoda; order Octopoda; family Octopodidae; genus Octopus; species Octopus sinensis. The sequence goes on from NC_043005.1 coordinate 44,175,435, forward strand.
GTTTTTGTAATATTACCAGAGGGGACTGGAAGTATCCAAAATAGTTTTGTGGAACCCACTTCATGGTGATGTAAGAAGAGAACATCATCACACTTGCATCAACAACTTAATTGCAGACACTGGCTTGGAATGTATCCAGAACCTCAAGGCAGTGATGATGGACTGAGAAGAGTGGCGCGTGGACTTTGTGGTTGCAGCCTAGGTTGGAACCTGGCCATGATAATAAATAATACTAGAGAACAGTTAATTTTGCAGAACTTCCTTAACCTCATAAATATTTTTGTTCTGTATGAGGTTACATGCAATTTATCAGTTATAGAAATGCATCAGAAAACTTCATAAGAATCTTTCTGAAAGTGTTAGATAATAATTTAAATCTTATTTTCTTTCTCAGAATTAGTAAATTATGTTTGAAGGCCTTCAATGCCTTAATCTGTGATAAGCAAAACTGATTTTACCACCAGAAAAATCTTCATAGTATGCTTTTTGGATGAACTATGCCTTCTAGCAAATCTGTTTGATGAGATGCTTGCATATTTTCAATGAGCTTCTTCAAATATACATTTCTTAAGGGTATTAAGATATTCTTCATAGAATATCGGTTAAGATATTGCTCCATACCAGCTCAGAGTGTCTGAATTTGTAAATAAAACTCATCAATTAAGGAGAAGTAAAAATGTCTAGACATACAAACAAGATAAATGGAATTTAAAATATCAATATATATATATAATATATATATATATATATATATATATATACGATGATGGTGATGATTTGTATCATATCTAACTGGAAGAAGTTACTAAATCACTCAAGGGATGATTAAAAATAATAGAAAAATATATACACTCTCATATACACTCATGTTTATCCTGCATAGACTACTAAACCTATATATATATATATATATACATATATATATATCAAGTTAAGACCCTGAAGAAGTTGCACCATTTTATTTGTAATTACATTTTAGTTGTAATTGCAACGATTGCTAATCAGTGCAATTAAAACATGTCTTGGTCTTACAAGGCAGTATGTAATTATAGAATTAAAGGTAATGCTCTTGCTACTTTGGAGTAATCCTTATTTTAAATATATACACACACACACGTTTCTATGGTTGGATGACCTTCCTAATACCGTATGTGTGTGTGTGTATACATCACAACTGTCCGACAAACAGGAACATGAAACTCTGTTACTCAGAGTTTCATGAGATAATTTTGCAGCTTTAATAAAATGTAATATTACTCTACCTTCGCTATTCAAGTACTATTTTTCTCACCTTGTTTAGCACTTATGTGCTCACCCCTGTGTGTGTATATATTTACACACACACACACATATATATATATATATAAACATATATACACATACATGTATGCATGTATCTATTCATCATTCATTTCCTGCCCATTTTTTCCATGCTTGCAGAGGTTAGATGAATACCTTATTGAAGTACTGCTTTTAGAGCCAGTTGTTTTCCAAGTAAGATCACTTTTATTTGCAGAAACAAAGCAAGCAGGTGATCTCTTGACAGAACTTACAACAAACACAACAACAACAATAACAACATTATACATTACAACTTTTGTACAAGCAATTACAGATATAAAGAAACACACAGAAACATGCGCCACACACATTCTAACATACACACACATGTCCACAATGGTCTTCTATAAGTTTCCATCTATGAAATCTACTTACAAAAAAGCTTGGTCAATCAGGGGCTATAGTAAAAGACATTTACTCAAGATACTACGCAATGGGATTAAAACCAAAATGACAAAATCATCCAACTGGGACTAAGCTATATATATATATATATATATATATATATATATATATATATATATATACATATATATACGTTATGTATATATATACATATATATGCGGAGTGGTTGGCGTTAGGAAGGGCATCCAGCTGTAGAAACACTGCCAGATCAGACTGGAGCTTGGTGCAGCCCCTGGCTTCCCAGACCCCGGTCGAACCGTCCAACCTGTGCTAGCGCGGAAAACAGACGTTAAACGATGATGATGATGATGATATATATACATATATATATATATATACATATATATGTACATATATATATATATATACATGTATAAATACATACATACATGCATGCACACATACGTACATGGATACACACACACTCATATATATATATCATCATTTAACATCCATACTGGCATAGGTTGCATGGTTTGACAGGATCTGGTGGATCTTAGAACTGCATCATGCTCCAGTGTAATCTTTAGTATGATTTCTATTACTGGATGTCCTTCCTAATGCTAACCACTTAACATTATTTAGTGGGTGCTTTTTTGTCTCACCAACACATCCGTCTAAGAATCATACTGTATATACAACCTTGACAGGTAAGCTACTGTGGTTTTGGTACATAACAAAACCTCTTACAGTTGTGTTGCATTTGAAAAAGCATTAAACATTGGAGGAAGACAAAAATCGTCCCAGTAACTTAGAACACCAGATGCATTTCAGCATTTTTTAACCTTGTCAATAAGCTATACGTTCAGCCTAAATAAGGTTTACTGCTTCTCATACAGGAAATGGTGGATAATACCTTTGCTGGCATTACAAAAAGTGGCCAGGTTTAATAAAGAACAGATTGTATGCAACTGAAACAATATTAAATTAAAATTAACCTCTATGTATCATACTTAATACACATAGTTTGGCAGGTAAATTACTGAAGTTTTCATATGAGATGAAAAAATTTCTGGACACCTGCTGCACTTAAAAACAATATACATTGGAGCATCAAAAAATGCACACACACACACACACACACACACATATATATATATATATATACACACATACATATATACACCACAGGACAAAATGGAATAAGCAAGACAAAAGAAAACATATGAGACAGAGAGTCACTGATGAGGTCACAGAACGTGTGATGAAAGAACTTTGACAATCATATAAACTGTCCTCCAAATAAATAGTGTCCTCCAAAACAATCATCTCTAGGTATAACAATACATATATATATATACATATGTGGAGGTGCGTGGCTTAGTGGTTAGGGTGTCAGCACCATGATCGTAAGATTGTGGTTTTGATTCCTGGACTGGGCGACGCATTGATTTCTTGAGCAAAACACTTCATTTCACATTGCTCCAGATCACTCAGCTGGCAAAAATGAGTAACGTTGCGATGGACTGGCGTCCCATCCAGCTGGGGAACACATATGCCATAGAAACCAGGAAACCAGGCCCATGAGCCTGGCTAGGCTTTAAAAGGGCGCATTTATTTATTATATTCATATATACATATATACGTATATATATATATATATATATATATATATATGTATATATATATATGCATA
>NC_043005.1:44183817-44188817 GCF_006345805.1 Octopus sinensis
GCTTACATTGGGATCTGATTGATTATTTGAATCTTGTGTAATGTCACAGGATCCAAGAAACTGGCCTTATGAGTTTATGGCTTGGGAAAGATCTTTATTCTTTTACGTGTTTCAGTCATTTGACTGTGGCTATGCTGGAGCACCACCTTAAAATGTTTTAGTCAAAGAAATCCACCCTAGGACTTATTCTTTGTAAGCCGAGTACATATTCTATCAGTCTCTTTTGCCAAATCACTAAGTTATGGGGACATAAAGACACCAACATCAGTTGTCAAAGTGTGACACACACTCAGAAATATTTACACACACACACATATACATATATGACAGGCTTTAGCCAGCCCAAGGTAATAGTAGACGACACTTTCCCAAGGTACCTTGCAGTGGGATTGAACCCAGAACCATGTGGTTGGGAAGGAAGCTTCTTACCACACAGCCACACCTGTGCCTTTGATTTTTTTTTGTCTCACCACTAGTATCTCAGTCAGTCAGTCAAGAAAATAAAATTCTTAACCAAATGTAAACAGTCCAACTTTTTATTGGTTCATCTGGTGAGGTCTATGACAGGTTTCACAATTTTGTTGTATGCTAAACACAGATAAGATTAGGTGTAAGTGCCTAGCTCATAAAAGCAGTTCAGGTTATATCTGCAAGATCAAATTGAGGATATTCAGCAGTGTAGTCTTACATGTTCCTAGGAAAGTTTATATATTGCTGACTAACTTCACACTTTAGAATCTTTTTGAGAGATAAATAAAATATTTAAAACATGGAAGAGTGGCCTATGATTGAAAGGCATGAAAGTTTACAGAGAAAAGAGTGAAGGACTGGTTAGTGATAGACAACAGAAAACTCAATTCCTAATAGATAAAAGAGTGACTAGGAATTGAACACTAACAAATCAGAAAGTAAAAATACAAGGAAAATATTGGCAATAGGTAAGCTAGTGTTGATTTATCTAAAGCATGGATTATTAAAAAGTTGACAAAAGATAATTATGCAGTGAGGAAAAAACTTTAGACAGTGATAAATATACTATTGAATTTTTCAGCAAGAAAACTTTTTGCTGCAAGAAAACTTACTCATCAGTAAGCAATAATATTCATTATTTGTGTCAAAGTTATGAAGAAAAATCACAACACGAAAATAAGGGTACAAAATTATATATTGGTTGTTGTAAGAAAACAGAAGTGTTTCAAGAATACATAATTCAGAAAAGTGATCCACATGAAAAACAATAGTTAATTTTGTGTCGGCATAACTAATGCAAGTGGGGTATTATTCATTCTCAAAACATTAATAGTTTGGCAGAGAATGAGAATTTTTGATGTGCCAGATTCTCAGAAGTAGTTCATAGCTCAATTAACTTTAAAATGAAGGCAGCTCGGATGGTTCACTTGCAGTTGCAATTAAGTCATTCAGATTAGGTTATATAATTAATACTGGCTGGTAGATTTATGAAAAGTCTAATATCAAAGAGAGTAAATAGACTAAGTCAAGGAAATTATCATCTTTGTTGTCGATAAAGAGTTTTCCTGTCTGAGTAAATGACAAATTATATATGGTATATGCAAGGACTGAATGGTAGTGAAATATAGATGATAATAGAGAAGACGAGCATCAATTGAAGGGAAATGAGCTGATAATGGTCTGTTGGATGTACCATATCAATTTACAAAACTGGAAGCACCACAATGTAGTCACTTGATCTACAAGAAATAGCAGCCAAGAATCAAATGAATGAACAGCTGTGTTGGATGGCTTTGGGCTTTCTAAACCAAAGAAATAAGAATCACTATAATTTGACAAAAAGGAGGTGAGAAGAAAAAGCACACTTGTGAGCCAGTGGTTGTAGTATATTCATAAATGAATATTTGCCAACAATCTAAATGACCTTCCTTGGGATGTGATTTTGTGGTTTACAAGTTTTGTGTACATAGCAACATAACAATCTCTTTTGTTACCATATTTCTGCTGAAATAAGCTGCCTTTGTTTGAAAATAATGAAGAATTTAGTAAAATATAGTTATCATTAATAAGCTGGTGTTTTTAAGGTGGTAAGCTTATTGAATTGTTAGCATGAAGGATGAAATGTTTAGCAGAATTTCGTCTGTCTTCATGTTCTGAGTTCAGTAAAATTATTCCAGTTGAGTATTAGGGCCACCATATCAACTTGCCCCTCTCCTCTGAAATTGCTGGCCTTGTGCTAAAATTTGAAATCAGTATTAAATTGGTGTTTGAAAGGTGGCAAGCTGGCAGAATTATTAACATGCCAGGCAAAATTCTTGGTAGCATTTAATTTTTCTTTCCATGCTCAGTTCAAATTCTGCTGAGGTTGACTTTGCCTTTCATCCTTTCGGGGTCCATAAATTATGTACCAGTGAAACACTGGGGTCAATGTAATCAACTTGTCTCCTCCCACAAAATTTCAGGCCTTGAGCCTTTATTAGAAAGGATTATTAAGTTGGTGTTTGGAATATAAGATAACATGAAATTATGATGGAAGGTGTGACTCTTGAGCTCTTTAAAGCAGTTTGCGTCCAAGACCCAGAGGCAGTCTCAGGCAGGCAGGTTGGTATCCAAAGGGTTAAGCAGTACTTCAGTATGGATTACATTTCATGTTTGTCAGTAACTGATCAGAACTAAAATATTTATTGACCTGAAAAAGCTCTAATTTTTATAGGATACTGTTCTGACAATGTTTGAGGTCTCCACAAAGAAGAGTATCAGATATGAAAGGTCTAGCAGCTTCAAAGCACCAATTCCTCTTTTCATGAAACAGCTCAAAGCATTTATCATATTGCCATTTTTCACCTGAATTTTAAATCCCCATATTAAAACCAACGATAAAGAGAATCAAAGAATGAGTGTAAAAGTATAAAACTCATTAGTAAGTCTTTTGCATCTTTCCTTTTTATTTTTGCAACTGTTTTTTTTTTTGTTTTTTTTAGGTGCTACACAATAAACAGTTTCTAGCTAACACTAAATTTGAATTAAAAATTACAAACACGCATGTACATAAACTTTACATAAAAAAGCTTTCATAAACTTATATAGAAAAAAATGATGTGATACTTGCAAGTATTAAAAGTTTTATTTGTAAAACTAAATGAATTAAAATGATTTGAGATGTAATATGTATCAGCCACAGATATATCTTGCAGCTCTGTCTGATGTTCCAGTTCAACATTGAGAAAAATTACTGCTTATTATTAAAACTTCCAATATTCAACAAAATCTAGGAACAGAATATACCTATTAAATATGGGGGAAATAGTTGATGATTGTTACATATAGGTACAGGCATGCCTGTGTGGTAAGAAGCTTGTTTCCCAACCATATGGTTCCAGGTTGTCTCACTGCATGGTACCTTGGATGAGTGTCTTCTACTAAAGTCTCAAGTTGACCAAAGTGTTGTGAGTGGGTCTGGTAGAGAGAAACTGGAAGAAGCCCATCATGTGTATGTGTGTGTGTGCATGCATGTTTTTATGTCTGTGTTTGTCTCCCACACAACTTGACAACCAGCGCTGGTGATGTCCGTGACTCAACAGTTCAGCAAAAGATACCAATAGAATAAGTACCAGATTTTAAAAAGGAAATAAGTGCTAGGGCCAATTCATTCGACTAAAACCCCCTCAAGGTGGTGTCCCAGCATGACCACAGTCTAATGACTGAATCAAGTAAAAGATAAAAAGATATATATCTGTAAATGAATTTTCTGAACAAGGTTTAAGCTCATTAATTGATATGATATACTAAATACTGTATGTCTGGTATTGTTAATAAAGACATCTGATGGTTTATGGAAAAACCTACAATATGGAGAGTGCTGACAGATTGTGGATAGAGGGAAAGGACTTTAAATATCCTGTTCAATGTGATAAGGAAATATTTTAAAGCTGAGATACCAAATGCAACAGAGAATTTTCATTAAATGTAGGAAGCAAAACTGAAGAACTAGCAATCATCGTAGTATTGAAAGAACATGCAGGACATTATAAGAGTGAAACTGGGTTTGTAGAGGAGTTAATGATTCTGGTTTAAGTGGTTCAAAATAGGATGAAGCTGTGTTCTCTATAATGTGAGCAATTGATTTAAAAGGTAAAAGTGTAAAAAAGTTTTGTTTATTTTTTCATAGAAGAAAATTCTGTTTTATTAATCAGTGTAGAAAAGTGGTATTAGTCTCAACAAGCTGAATCCTTAAGTAAATTCAATGAACTAGTTTTGATTTTCCATTGGAACTATTTCATTCAAGTTTTTAATACGATTGAGAAATGCAAGCACATCTTGTTTGCCTCTGCTTTGAACTCAATAGAGTAAAGCTATCCAGGAGATACAAGAGAAAAAGTTGAGCATTTAACTCAAACTAAGACACTTGCATGCAATATATATTGACTAATTGATTGATATCAAATACAAACTCGGTACTAGATAATGAATCAAGCAAACAGTGGAGCACCTCAATGAATTCTGTAGTCTTAGCCCTCCCCATTCTGAGTCCAAATCCTACAAGAGTTGATTTGCCCTTCCATTGACTGGTCATTTGGCATTTAGAATGAACCCAGATGTCTGAGACTAAAGTATTTATTCTAGCATTTCATTGCTTCTACCACTCAAGTCACTTCACTTGTATTAAGCACAGACTAGACAATCAGGTACAATAAATATTTTTATTTCAACAGACATTTAAATTATTTTCAGCTAAATCTCAAATACCAATAATATATATTTTGAAAGTAAACATTAATCATATTATTAACTATATTATCATTATAGTAAGTAATTTCATAATTCTAATAATACAGTAAATATCATTGTTGTTCTTAGTTGATGATATCTAATGCTCCTACAACTAAGTGAGAAGAAATTTAATTTCCTTCCTTTTGACTTTATCATTCCAGTCACACAGTTTGCTTACAGGAAGTGTATTATATTCAACATAATCAAAATTAGCTGAAAGGGGTAGAAGACTTTTAATGCTCAATTTGAAATAAGATAAG
>NC_043005.1:44193817-44213817 GCF_006345805.1 Octopus sinensis
TTTTGGCACAGGCTTAAAAGTTTTTGAGAGGAAGAGAAGTTGATTACATCAATCCCAGTACTCAGCTGGTATCTATTTTACTGACCCTGAAAGGAGATGAAAGGCAAAGTTGACCTTGGTTGAATTTGAACTCTGAATGTAAAGAAAGATGAAATGCTGCTATGCATTTTATCCAGCATGCTAACAATTTTGCCAGCTTGTTGCAAGAGCACTCAAAGACTGCGAAACTCTGCCAAGGCAACACCAACATCTTCTCAACAATTAGCTAGAGATGATTTTTAATATGAGAATATCTGAAATAAACTCGACTATTCTCACAAACAAGAATGCTAAAAATGAACCTGACCACTCACTAAAATTAAGTTAAAAAAAAACTGGAAAAATAATCTAGAATCCTTGTCTGATACCTGATCAATCCTAATGGTAGACATGGAATGTGAAGGTTTAATAATATTTAGTAATAAATAGTTTATCCTTATCTAATACAAGCCAAAGTTAACAAATTCACAATTCAAAGTAGTTTCAATGGCGGAGTTAATAATAAGTTCTATTCAGGAATTTTTAAATGAATAGCATGAGACCTTTTGGTTTTCTCTTCTCTTAAATTCCAGCCTTCCTTTAGTATTCCAGTTGTTTTAGATCGCTGTGTAGATGTATGTATATATGTAAGTATACTGTAAAGTGCTAATATGTATGTATACTATATAAATTATATATTATAAAAATGTTAGTGTTATTTAATTTCTGACCGGTTTTGCTGCAGTTTGTTTATGTAGTTTGATTTCTTTATCCATCAGTTTCTACTAAGATAGAGACATGAGTAAAATTGATAATAGAGAAACAAAAATAAAACTTTGGAAACAGTCTAAAGGGAGATAGTTGAGAAAGACTTGAAAGTCAACATAAGATCATAATCGTGTAAAATAGAGTAAATATAACAAACAATCCAGAATCCTTGTCTGGTACCGGATCGATCCCAAGATTTAAACATTTCGTGCCAGTCATGAGGCCAAACATCCCTGAAAGTTTCATCTGAATCCATCCAGTGGTTCTTGAGATATCTTGTCCACAGACAAACAAACACGACTGAAAACAATACCTATGCCTTCACTGACGCAGAGGTTATAATGTTTTGAAATTTTGGCAGAGGGGGTAAGTCAATTACATCGACCCCAGTGCTCAACAGGTACTTATTTTATTGAACCTTAAAAGATGAAAGGTAAAGTCGACTTCAGTGGAACTTGAAATGTGAATGTAGACAGACAAAATGCCACTAAGCATTTTGTTCAGCATGCTAACAATTCTGCTAGCTTGCTGCCTTCATAATAATAATGATAATAATAATAATAATAATAATCATCGTCATTTAATGTCCGCTTTCCATGCTAGCATGGGTTGGATGATTTGACTGAGGACTGGCTGCACCAGGCTCCAATCTGTTCTAGCAGAGTTTCTACAGCTGGATGCCCTTCCTAATGCCAACCACTTCAAGAGTGTAGTGGGTGCTTTTATGTGCCGCTGGCTATGGCCACGCTCAAATGGTGTTTTTTTACGTGCCAACTGCACAGGAATCAGTCCAGTGGCACTGGCAACGACCTCGCTCAAATGTTTTGTTCACGTGCCACCGGCACAAGTGCCAAGTAATAATAATAACAATAATAATAATTAATATTAACACATTTCTCCTTCAAATGGGATAAAATACCAACAGAAAATCCTTATACTTATTTTCGTATTGTTATCTTTCATACCAGTAAGTGTGAGTTTTATTAATATAATTCTTTTTCACACCAAACTTGTCACAAAAAAATAAATGAACTAAAATATTCAATATACCAAATATATATTTATGATTAAAACATAGAGTCATGCAATGAAACTTAAGGTCATTCTTCAAGTTATCTGCAAAACAGTACGAGCAACAGGAAGATCAATTTTTGAATTATTATTACAACCAAATTTCCACTTAAACCCCCAATTCTACTGAGACAATAATAGCTTTCAGCTACATAAAAAAGTGCTGCTTAGTCTAGAAGAGGATAGGCTATTTGCATATTGGTATTAGTTTGACAATCATTAAAAATTCTCTTGCTAACAAAGCAGGAAAACTAAAAATTCAGTATACTTAAATATATTTATGCCATTTTACCGAGAACTTGGAGTGGTAACCCCAAGATTCATTCTGATGCATGATTGTATATGTTTTAAGCATAAATATTTTGCTTAACTGAATTCTTAATATGTTTCTATATAATCTCTGTTTTGTAATTTTCTATACATATTTAAATATATAGTTCTTATTTTATGAAATGATGTTCAAGTTTATCTTATAACAATGTTCACATTATTTGAGTATTTCTAATTGACATAAAAAGGGTTTCAGATATGATACAGCCTCCTGTCAATGCTCTGAAGCAGTGAAGGAAAGCTTTAACAATAACTTGAACTAGCAGGGTTCTTGTAATACAAACTAAATACATTGAATTAAGTGAATCAAGAAGACAATGAAGACTTGCAATTAAGAAGCAAGATTTTCAGAAAATTAAAAAGCTGAGATATAAACACGATGAAGAAATGACCTTTGCAGCTTAGCAATATTTCATAAGTATTAAAGTCTTAACATGACCTTTGAATATCAGTTCAACTAAGGACTAGAACACATGGGAGAAAGCTTAATTTGATGTTTTTAGAGCAATGAAAGCAATATAAACAGGACAATATTAACAACAAATATAAGGGCCAAATATAAAAGGATAACAAATGAACAAAATAAAAATGTTTTAACAATTACGATAATTTTAATTTATTTATGATTTTATGGCAACAAAAAGCTGTAATAAAATCACCATGGAAGAGCATTTAAAGTATGAATAACTCAAAGTAAATTAAGAAAATATTTGAACAATAAGAAATTTTCTAATTTTCAACTAATAAGATTTTTCAGTATGGAGATGTCATATTCCTTTTGTTGAACTGTGATTAAAAAACAAGTGATTTAGATTAATTAAAACATACTAAAAATTACAATTAGTTAATTTATCATATAGCCTATGGGTGTACAAATATGGTTTTATTTCTGGATTAATCTCTTTTCTTTGTTTTGCTCTAATTTGTCCAAACCAAGATGGGTTTTAAATTTTACAAAATGTTTTATATACCTTGCTAATTTAGAGTTATTGGTAAGAAGGAATATAGTTGAATGCTTTCATCAGCAATTGCTCAACACATCTTAAGACAACGGCAAATTGTAACTGGCCAACTTATACTCAAAGCATGAAGCCTGCATACAGTAAATGCCTTTTTATAAAAATATATCTTATTAGAAATCATTTTAACTATAACATTCCAATACTTTCACAAAATACACATAAGCATAACATGACACGAAAATCTCACATTACTATACTAGTTTAGACTGTATATAAAAAGCTAGAACCAGCAAGCAGTTGCTTCAAACAGATTCACTGTTCCTTGACATATAAATATCACATAAGATCACTAATCTCTGCAAATAATTACACTGAGTAAAATCCACATCTATATCATGCATAATGCTAAAGTTCTTGATATCACCTACAATTCTTTCATTACATTCCCACAGTACAAGGTATGGAGTAGAAAGCAGCTGTTATATTTTTCTATTGTATTATAAAGAAGTGATTGTATTTAAGAGATGTCAACTGATTCTACAAATGATGGAACAAATATAAATAAGGATTATTGAAGATGACCCTCCACTTAATCTTATAGAAATTACGGGGAAACTTAAGGAGGAATCAATAAACTAATTTTCCAATAAAAAGTAGAAATAATGAGGCCCCTGCCTGTCGGAAACTTATAAACAGAACAAGCAAATAAGCTTATTGGTATTATCATATATACAAAAAGGTGAGCTAAGACTCTGTTTAAAAAAAAGTTAATTAAAAACATTCTGTTGGCACTATGTAAAACAAGCACTTGTCCTGGCACCACATAAAAAGTACCCATGCCGGCACCACATAAAAAGCTCCTGAGCTGGCATCATGTAAAAATACCCATTACACTCTGTAAAGTGGTTGACATTAAGAAGAGCATCAAACTGTAGAAACCATGCCAAAACAGACAACTAGAGCCTGGTGCAGCTCTTTGGTTTGCCAGCTTTTGTCAAACTGTCCAACCCATGCCAGCATGGAAAATAGACATTAGATGATAATGATGATATGTTGAGTGTGATGGAGTGGCAGTAAATCTCTATTAAAATGAGTTTATGACAAAGTTTCAGCTCCTGGTTAGAAACATTTGGAATAGTAAATGAATTTTCCTGAGTTCATTCCAACAGTCTGCTCATTGATACAATCACCTCTGATAATGAAGAAGGGAAAAACAAAAAAAAAAAAGTACAATCCATTGAATGTTTAAATTGGGTCTCTAGATGTGGGACTTTTCAGAAGAAATAACAAAACAATACAAGTGACAACACTGCAGACACTGCCCCCCACCACCATCCCATACCATTATAGAAAAATGGGTGCTAAAATAATGCTGCTTTTGATGATGATGATGATGATGATGTGTGATATGAGTAAGTCTTCTTGTTACTAGACACATCTATAGTGCTTTTATTTGTTAGTTTTAATAAACTGTTTCATTGCTGAAGACAGAGAGTAGATAATTAGAAACATTGGAAGTCTTACAAGTTTTCCTTTATGTTTCTCCTTCTTTCCTATCATATTTAGTTTTAAAGTAAAATTTTAATCTAGAGCAGTGGTTTTCAACTGGGGTCCACATCAGCAAAACAGTTAATTGGAGCTCCACAGTAGTATTTTAGGGGTTAATGAAAAAAACTTGGCTTTAGATGTATTTATTGTAAGAAACAACTAGTTTTCTTTCCCCCTAACTCTTAATCTAGTTCACCATGTTTCCAGTCACGGAAACATGTTTTCTCAGAGAGTGCCATTGCAAACCTAATAAAGTGGACATGTGAAAAACAAAATAGGAATTTTGAAATCTTGCTTCTCAACCACATGGTTCCAGGTTCAGTCCTACTATGTGCACCTTGGGCAAGTGTCTTTTAATATAGCTTCAGGCCAATCAAAGCCTTGTGAGTGGATTTGGTAGATGGAAACTGAAACAAAGCCATTGTGTGTGAGTGTGTGTGTGTATGTATATATATATATATGTCTGTGTGTGCCTTTGTGTATGTGTTTGTTATCCCATTACTGCTTGAAAACTGGTGTTGGTGTGTTTATGTCCCTGTAACTTAGTGGTTCAGCACAAGGGATCGATAGATTAAGTACTAGGCTTAAGAAATAAGTCATGGGGTTGATTTGTTTGATTAAAACCCTTCAAGGCAGTACTCTAGCATGGCCGCAGTCAAATGACTGAAACAAGGAAGAGAATTTTAAAAAATAACTAACTCTAAAACTAGTTTTTGAACATGGAATGGCTATAGAGATCCACTAAAATAAAATAATAATCAAAAGGTCCATAGATAGAGATTGAGAACTGCTGATCTCGAGTTTAAGAACATGATAATTCTGATTCAGTTTCATAATGTTTTTATAAGGTGGATTTTAAAAAGTTGACATGTGTAATCCGGCCCAAAGTATTGTTAATTTTGCTTTAAATTGGTTTCATTCATGTGCTTGTTCTGATTTTGAAAGCATGTAATTATGAGAAAAAATTGTTTAATTTAAGCTTTTTCATTTAAGAAAATTTGACTTGTCAATGATTTAAAATTTAGATAACACAGTTTTGATAACGTACTCAAATTCTGTTATATAAAGCTGCATTCTTTAAACTAACAGTAAGACATTGTATCAAGATTCAGAATTCCAATCAAAGATAGATATATTATGATTAGGTAATAAAACTAAATTCCCATCACAATCATAGAAATGACAATAACAGGAATATTAGGCCAATAGCACATATAAATGAATAGCTTTAATATCTGATAGTATGCTTGTCTGAATGAAATTGTCAATAAGGACTGTCAAAATATTGCATGAAAATTGAGTCGCTATACAGTTTTATTGGTCTGAATGAGAAAATGCATCAGCAAAAGGCTGTAACTAGAAATCAATAACTCATAGTCAGCAGACTGATTGAAAGTGGCAGAGCTGGCATACACTTCTATTCAAGCACTGTACTCCTTCGAACATTTCAGCCAGCTATGCAAAATTTCATTTTCAGACTGCAGCATGAAAACAAAGACGAGGATTATTTAAGAGACGTGATTGCTAAGACACTTTACATTTGCTGGGGATGCTTTCACACTATTTCTTTCTTTTTTCTTTTCTTTATTTTCTTTTATTTCTTTCTTTTTTTTTTTTTCATTTTATTTTTCGAAAGTTGAAGAAATTTAGCAAGAACAGAATAAAAGATTGACTACTAAATGTAAGAGAATACATAATAGTATTAAGCAGAGCAATAAAAGTGTTAAATGTTCCACTTTTAAAATACATTGCCTAAGTGTGTATTTGTGTAGTAGCTGAGGTAGTGGACTACTTAACTAAATACAATCATGGACCAAACTGTGTCACTTTGATGTTCAGAGACAAGGCACATTTCCCTAACTAGTAAGAAATAATTGCCTCACTTACTACAAAAGGGACCGTCTTAAATGACTAAATATCTGATAGGGAAAAATTGATGCAAAAGTATAAAGGGGGATGAAAAGAAAAAGGGTAGAGATTGAGAAATATTTATATTAATGACATTTCATAATTTATCTTTTATCTTTTACTTGTTTCAGCCATTGGACTGTGGCCATGCTTGGACACTACCTTCAAGGGTTTAGTCAAACATATCAACCCTAGTTCTTAATTTTCTATAAGAGTGGTTTTCTATGAAATTCTATCGGTTTCTTTTTTGCCAAACCACAAAGTTAAAAACCAAGGCTGGTTGTCAAGAAGTGATGGGGAGCATGCACACATACATACATGAGGGTGACCCCCTTTGGTCATAAATGACCGTGGGATTGCACCTAGAAAGCCACCCTCTGAGGCACATGTCCGGGCAAGGTTATTTCATGGAAGACCAGCAGTCACCCATGCATACCAGCCTTCCGTTTCCATGCCACCGATGTTATCCAAGGGAAAAGCAAAGGCCAATACAGCTTGGAACCAGTGATGTTGCAATTCATTTCTACAGCTGAGTGAACTGGAGCAACATGAAATAAAGTGTCCTTGCTCAAGCACACAACATGCAGCCAGTCCAAAAATTGAACTCACAACCTAATAATCGTAAGGTCAACACTCTAACCACTGAGCCATGCATCATCATTCATTCATTCATACATACATACATATATACATACATATATATATATATAAAGGACTTCTTTCAGTTTCCATCTATAAATCCACTCATAAGCATTTGGTCAGCTTTTATAGTAGAAGACACTTGCCCAACCTGCCACACAGTGGGATCAAGAATCAAATGATATAAATAAACATGCAATAATGATTACAGTATCACAACTCATATGTCAAGATCATGGCAAGATTTAGCGAGGGCAGGAAATGTTGTATACTTTCTTTGTTTTAATATGTTTGATCTGGAGAAAGGCAGCAACTAGGCAGAATTATTACCATGCCAAGCAAAATGTTTGGTGGCATGTTGTCCATCTTTATGTTCTGAGTTCAAATTCTGCTGAGGTCAACTTTTCCTTTCATCTTTTATTCAATAAAATAAGTACCAGTTGAGCACTGGGGTCAATGTAAATGACTTACTCCCTCCTTCAAAATACTGGCCTTGAGCCAAAATTGGAAATCAATATTTTGGTCAGGAGAAGCAAAGCAGTGACCATAAACTTTACAAATTTGCATAGACTGGTGATATTTTTATGATTAGCATCTAATTTGAGGATCTGCAGCTTAAGATGTCTGAAAGGAAAATAGGAGTAGGGCAAGTATGTCTGCAATGGAGTCAGTATTGATAAAAGCACCAAAGGACCACATAGCAGTGTTAAAATGAGTGATGTAGGTACGCTGTGTTTGTTTCAATGTAATAGCTGAGCATGATAGTATGTAGCAGAGGGAACTTATGATTATAAGGTTGAGAGTTTGCTTTCTGAATTGACAGTATTTTGTGTCCTTGGCACTTCATTTTACATTACACCAGTCCACTCTTCCAAAAGAGGAGCCACATCTTCAACAATGTGGCACCTTGTCCTACTCAGACTACTAAACCCATATTTTTTTTTTTTTTGTTTAGTCAGGAGGTAAGACAGCGCTCTGACCCTTTGTAGGCCTCTCAGACTAATGGGAGAGAAAGAAGAAGGGATCCTCAAACTGGAGACCTGAAATCAAATGCTTGTAACAGAGTGAAACCCATTGTTAATCACACTGAAGGGTCAATTGATAATGTTATACTAAATGACAGGTTAATTCTATCACCCAAGTAAGTCATGGTAAAATTTGAACTCAGAATGTAAAGGGCTGAAACAAATACCATAATGCATCCTGTCTAATGCTCTAACATTCCTGCAACTCCACTGCTCCTAACTGATACTTTATTTGGACGAAAGGCAAAGTTGACAATTGCATGATTTGAACTCAGAACAAAATGAGCTGGAAAAAATACAAGGTATTTCATCCAATGCTCAAATGACTTTGCCAATTTGCCATCTAATCTTGCAAATGAAAATGTCCACAGCCATTGGTGGTTACAGCTATGGTCTAAGGAATATCAGCAGTCAAGCAATACATGCATCAAAGGTTTCATACTTTAACATACTGACACAGAAAAACACTAGAGAAATCAAGTGACAGACATGAATTTGAACAACACACAATTATGAATGATAAACAAGAAACATACCATACGTGTATATAGACACATGCATACCTATATAGGCATATTAAATGTGCATATCTGTGTGTGTGTGTGTGTGTGTGGTGTGCATGCAGCTATACATACGTAAAAAATAATAAATTGACACGATATATATTTGTGTGTGATGATAACAGGAATGATGTGAACTGGGTCTAACGATAAGAAAGAACAAAATCAAATTAAGACAAGTAATAACTGGGTGAGATAGCTGAACAGATGCTACTTTTGAGAACTGTTCCTATTAGAAACTGGATGAAGATATGTTAATTATTATAATAGAAGATATATTTATTATAAAATATGTTACATAATATCTATTATACTAATAAAAACATTTCTTAGTTAGATGGCTGATAGGAGTTTTATTATTGTATGTCTTACAAAATTATTGATATAAAATTATGTTTTGAAACATATTGTTTCAATGTAAGAGGGTCAAATTGGAAATGAAAACACACTCACTGGTTGTATTTCAATTATTTTTAACGATATAGTAGCTATCTCACTAATTAATTAATTACCTAATCACTTGGTTGATTAATTGTTTGATGAATCAATTAGTGGTTTGATCACAGTTGGCTTCAGCACAGTGGACAACATTATTGATGATAATGGTGCCCTTCATCTGTTCTTCTGTCACAAACTGATTTCTGTCTTTTACATCAATATCTATAGGTTTTAGTACTTGGATTGTATGTTATAATTTGAGTGGTTTTCTTGAGTATGTGTATGTAATTATGCATATATACATTTGTGCATGAAAACTTGTGTTGTTCGTTCATGTATCAGGTTGTGTATCATGTGTATCAGGTTGTGACAGAAATGGAGCAGGTAGGCGCACATCAATGATAAGGATGCAGACTGCAGCAAAAGGACTCTGATGAACCAACTGCAACAAAAGGACTTTGATGAATTAACTGACTGATTGACCAAACAATTGATTGATAAATTAGTTCACTAGTTGACTGGAAACAATGGTTAGTAGTGTTTGATAAATAATACTTAGATACTTGAATTATTATTATGATAGAATCAAATCTTTAACCCTTTAGTGTTCACATTATTCTGCCAAAATTAATGCTTTTTTATCTGCATTGATTTGAACTAATCATGCATTATCTTGTAGCTATAAGATATTGATGAGGTAGCTGTTAATTTTTTAAATGATATTGTACGGTTGGTGTGAGAAGTCAGATCTGGACAGTTTGAACATAAAACAGGCAGAATAGTTTTGGCCGGATATCTGTAAATGTAATACGTGACAATTATTTGGTAGCCATGATAAAACTATGAGTTTCGGATGTCGGGGGTGGAAACTTGGAGTTTTATCATGGCTACCGAATAATTGTCACATACATTTACAGATAAATTCCTCTATTTACATAATATCAAGGTCTCTTTCATTTTTTTGTTGTTTTACCATTTCTATCAATATATATATATATATATATATATATATATATACACACACACACACACAGACATGTGCACAAGTCATCTAAGAGACCATAATTCAGGGAAAAGCACCTTGACAATAGAGAGCTGTCATCATATTCCCTTCCATATCAGCTAACTCTGGAGAGCATAAAGTTATATAATTGGTTCATTACCTAACAATTGTATTTTTTACATGAAACCAATTGGTAAGACCAGTCTTGATGGTTATCTAATACTATACACATTAAGCGGGGTCACTCCTATTTTGTTTTGCATATCTATTATTTTCACTACAAGTGAACCAATCACACAGTAAATATAAATACTTTACTGCATTATATCCAGTGACTGTGAGTTGTAAGTTTGCTTAACAACCACATAGTATTAAATCTATCAATCTACATATCATCATCATCATCACTGTTTAATGTCTGCCTTCCATGCTGGCCTGGGGTGGAGAGTTTGATCGGAGCTGGCCAAACAGAAGACTGCACCAGAATTGTGTCTGTTTTGGAACAGTAGTTATGGCTGGATGCCCCTTCCTAACACCAACCACTGAGCAGAGTGGAATGAGTGCTTTTTACAAGGCACAAGCACAGGCGAGGTCAGTTTTGGCGCGGTTTTTATGGTTGGATGGATGCTCTTCCAAATGCTAACCACTTTACAGTGTGGACTTTACAGTATAGATGCTTTTTATGTGGCACTGGCACATGTATACACGCACACACGTGCACACACATATATGCAGGATAATGCTAATAACATAGCATGAACAGGATAAACTATCCATATTTTGCAGTAAAAATCTGTCGGCAGCCAGCCATGATACTCAAACTCACATCCCTGTGATTATATATATATATATATATATATATATATATATATGCATATAAATGTGCAGATGTAGCTGTGTGGTAAGAAGTTTACTTCCCAACCATATAGTTTTGGGTTCAGTTCCACTGTGTGGCACTTTGGGCAAGTCTCTTCTACTATAGCATCAGGTTGATCAAAGCCTTGTGAGTGGATTTGGGGGACAGAAACTGAAGGAAATCTGTCATGTGTGTGTGTGTGTACGTGTTTGTCCACCACATGACAACCAGAGTTGACCTGTTTACAATTCTCTAACTTGGCATTTTGGCTAAAGAGACTGATAGAAATAAGTACCAGACTTCGCTAAACGCTTCAAGGGCAGTGTCCCAGCATGGCTGCAGTCCATTGACTCAAACAAATAAATGATAAAAGATATCTCTTAAATGTTTAATGTAAGTTTACCTCTGTATCTTCTGTGAGTGACTGAGCATCCAAGATTGAAAAATGAGATCTGTCACAAGTTAAAATAACAAACAAAAAAAAAATTCATATCATCAGTCACCAATTTTTTTTTTTACGATATGCTTAAACCAGTGAGATGTATAATTACATATTCACTTAACAGGAGTTGATAAAGCTGTCTAGAGAGGCCTCAGAGTAGTTTCAGTAGATAGAAATAGAACAACTTAACAATTAAAAGATCAACGATTGATTCTAGACTAACACTGAAATGCTAACAGAACTATCTACTTTCTGACTGAAAGAGTAATCTGCTATAAATACATACATATATACACATATATATTTTCAAAACTCACTGTTATCTAAATTCCTCTCTAATCTTAACTGGAATTATTCTGTCATGAAGAAAGTAGTCCTGGTTAAATCTTGAGGTTACAAAGTCCAAAGAATGCAGTTTACCAATGATGAAAACTATAAGCAATTAGATTTCCTTATCAACTAAGACACTCAATTTAATGGTCGTCTGTTTTCTTGACTATTTATCAGACAACTATATTCAGACTTTCATTCTTACCATTTACCCAGCATGAAGAAACTGATATCAACGTGATCAATAATGGAATTACTTTCATCAGGTACAGACATGTTAACTTCACCAAGAAATGGATTTATTGATAGCTAATACAGAAACTAAGAAATTTCATATTCACTGCAGAAAGGGATGCTCATATTACCAGCGACATAACTTATCATTACAGCTGTACTAAACAAGTCAGAAAGTCCTAACAATCACAGATGATTTGTTTTTATTTCATAATTAAACTACCTTGCTGTGAGGCTTGCCATGTTATCATAAAATGTTAAATCTTTGTTTACACTTTGCTTTAATGAAAGCTAAGGAAAAGATACACTAAACAGTAACTAAATCTGACCGATAGCAAGTGATTTCTACATCTTGGGAATGACTTAGTATGAAGGAAAAGTCTTGATTGCTTTTCTCTGGAAATTAGCAGAGAAATAGGCCTTAGAATATCGTAGAATATTACTATTTGCTCCAGCATGGTTGAGTGGTTCAAAAGCTTGCATCACAACCAAGTAGTTTCAGGTCCAGTCACACTGCTTAGTACCTTGGGCAAGTACCTACTATTGCAAATATCTACTATCTACTACTTGACCAATACCATGTGAGGGAAATTTGGTAGAAAGAAATTGTATTGAAGCCTACTGTGCATGTATTTATATCGTCATCATCATCATCATCATCACCACCACCACCATTTATCATCTATTTTCCATTCTGGCATGGGTTGGACAGTTGACAGGAGCTGGCAGAGCTGGGAGATGTAGCAGGCTCCATTATCTGTTCTAGTAGAGGTTTTACAACTAGATGCCCTTCCTAATACTAATTACTTACAGAGTGGACTGAGTGCTCTTGCATGGTACCAGCATACATGTATATCTACATATCTATCTCTCTATCTATCTATCTATCTATCCATCTATATATATATATATATAATATATATATATATTATATATATATATATATATGCATATAAATGTGCAGATGTAGCTGTGTGGTAAGAAGTTTACTTCCCAACCATATAGTTTTGGGTTCAGTTCCACTGTGTGGCACTTTGGGCAAGTCTCTTCTACTATAGCATCAGGTTGATCAAAGCCTTGTGAGTGGATTTGGGGGACAGAAACTGAAGGAAATCTGTCATGTGTGTGTGTGTGTA
Organism: Octopus sinensis; assembly: GCF_006345805.1. NCBI lineage: Eukaryota > Metazoa > Mollusca > Cephalopoda > Octopoda > Octopodidae > Octopus > Octopus sinensis. The sequence continues at coordinate 44,207,086 of NC_043005.1, forward strand.
CGTGTTTGTCCACCACATGACAACCAGAGTTGACCTGTTTACAATTCTCTAACTTGGCATTTTGGCTAAAGAGACTGATAGAAATAAGTACCAGACTTCGCTAAACGCTTCAAGGGCAGTGTCCCAGCATGGCTGCAGTCCATTGACTCAAACAAATAAATGATAAAAGATATCTCTTAAATGTTTAATGTAAGTTTACCTCTGTATCTTCTGTGAGTGACTGAGCATCCAAGATTGAAAAATGAGATCTGTCACAAGTTAAAATAACAAACAAAAAAAAAATTCATATCATCAGTCACCAATTTTTTTTTTTACGATATGCTTAAACCAGTGAGATGTATAATTACATATTCACTTAACAGGAGTTGATAAAGCTGTCTAGAGAGGCCTCAGAGTAGTTTCAGTAGATAGAAATAGAACAACTTAACAATTAAAAGATCAACGATTGATTCTAGACTAACACTGAAATGCTAACAGAACTATCTACTTTCTGACTGAAAGAGTAATCTGCTATAAATACATACATATATACACATATATATTTTCAAAACTCACTGTTATCTAAATTCCTCTCTAATCTTAACTGGAATTATTCTGTCATGAAGAAAGTAGTCCTGGTTAAATCTTGAGGTTACAAAGTCCAAAGAATGCAGTTTACCAATGATGAAAACTATAAGCAATTAGATTTCCTTATCAACTAAGACACTCAATTTAATGGTCGTCTGTTTTCTTGACTATTTATCAGACAACTATATTCAGACTTTCATTCTTACCATTTACCCAGCATGAAGAAACTGATATCAACGTGATCAATAATGGAATTACTTTCATCAGGTACAGACATGTTAACTTCACCAAGAAATGGATTTATTGATAGCTAATACAGAAACTAAGAAATTTCATATTCACTGCAGAAAGGGATGCTCATATTACCAGCGACATAACTTATCATTACAGCTGTACTAAACAAGTCAGAAAGTCCTAACAATCACAGATGATTTGTTTTTATTTCATAATTAAACTACCTTGCTGTGAGGCTTGCCATGTTATCATAAAATGTTAAATCTTTGTTTACACTTTGCTTTAATGAAAGCTAAGGAAAAGATACACTAAACAGTAACTAAATCTGACCGATAGCAAGTGATTTCTACATCTTGGGAATGACTTAGTATGAAGGAAAAGTCTTGATTGCTTTTCTCTGGAAATTAGCAGAGAAATAGGCCTTAGAATATCGTAGAATATTACTATTTGCTCCAGCATGGTTGAGTGGTTCAAAAGCTTGCATCACAACCAAGTAGTTTCAGGTCCAGTCACACTGCTTAGTACCTTGGGCAAGTACCTACTATTGCAAATATCTACTATCTACTACTTGACCAATACCATGTGAGGGAAATTTGGTAGAAAGAAATTGTATTGAAGCCTACTGTGCATGTATTTATATCGTCATCATCATCATCATCATCACCACCACCACCATTTATCATCTATTTTCCATTCTGGCATGGGTTGGACAGTTTGACAGGAGCTGGCAGAGCTGGGAGATGTAGCAGGCTCCATTATCTGTTCTAGTAGAGGTTTTACAACTAGATGCCCTTCCTAATACTAATTACTTTACAGAGTGGACTGAGTGCTCTTTGCATGGTACCAGCATACATGTATATCTACATATCTATCTCTCTATCTATCTATCTATCTATCTATCCATCTATATATATATATATATATATATATATATATATATATATATATTTATATGTGTGTGTGTGTGTGTGTGTGTGTGTGTGAGTGTGTGTGCATGTAATTAACAATTATTTCTGTAATAGAGTTATAAAAGTAGATAAAAATTCCCTTTTATAATGATTGTACATCAGGAAAACAGCAGCAACCCACATAAACATTGAACAACTTTTCAAGACCCTAAGAGAGAGACAGGAGGTTCGGGGTGGGGAGGGAGGGTTAGTTATCATCAGCCTGGAGACTTATTCTGAATACTTGCAATAGAATTTACTATTCTATAGGTGTCTTTGGCCAGGTGGTGATGGTGTTAAACAGGCCTGTGGATTAACTTTTAAATATGTCAGTAAAGTATTATGTATGATTTTCAAATAAATGTATGTTAAGTGAAATCTGCTGAAGTTCCTTTCATATTAGCAAGAACAAATGCTATAAATATTGTATATTACATTTCTATAGTTTCCCTGATATAATATTGAAGGAAGCTATCACTTCGCTAATAAACTTTGTCTCTATACTTTAAATTAACAGTTCTCCTTTTATTTATCCCCTGGGAACTCATACAAATTAACATGGTAAATCAAGTTCAAATGCTGCAGAAATCTAGCAGTTCAATTACACAATCAGGACCATTTCAAAACAATTCTTAAAACTGGCAGTAAGACTTGAGAAGAATAGCAGGTAATTTATAATGAACTCAACAAACCATAAACCTTGATATATTGGCGAAGAAGATTTACATAGGACAGCTTTTGCTTCACTTCATTATTAGTTTTGTTATGGTTAAGTCACTAGTTAGGGATACATAAATAGAAAGTCATAAATGCTAAAACTATTTTAATAACTCACTAAGTATCTTGCCAAGATTTGAAATAACCGGCATTTCATGATTTACAGGATAGAATTAAAGCAGAAGCACATGTTTTTACATACATAATTATTCCAATACTGAAACATCAAAATTTAAATACAGGTATGTGTTGGTGCCACATAAAAAGCATCTCTGCTGGCACCATATAAAAGGTACCCATGCTGGCACCATATAAAAGGTACCCGTGCTGGAGCTACATGAAAGACACCAGTGCTGGCACCACATAAAAAGTACCCATGCTGGTGCCACATAAAAAGTACCTGTGTTGGTGCCACATAAATAACACCAGTGCTGGTGCCATGGCAAAAGCACTGTGGACACTCTGTAAAGTGGTTGTCATTAGGAAGGGTATTTGACCATAACAACAATGCCATAACAGACAACTGGAGTCTGGTGCAGCTCTCTGGCTTGCCAACACTTTGCCAAACTGTCCAACCCATGCCAGCATGGAAAACGGACGTTAAATGATGATGATGATGATGATGATGAGGTATCTTAAAATATTGTAATGTTCTTCAAATGATAAATAATGAACAGCAGATAACTTAATTAATATATTATAATTAAATGGCACAAAAATAAGTTGTACAAATGCCTGATGAAAGTTAATGTTTGTATTGTATTATGAATCGGTTTAAAACCAAGTAAATATATCTGACTGATGTAACTTTAGAATGAATACATTCATCGAATATCAGTAGTAGTCTCTGAGGACAATGATATCTGTACTTCAGTATACAAAAGTACAGCATACCATATAGCTGAAAGGTTCTCTATAAAACAATAGCATTTTGTCTTATTTTATGAATTTATTAAATTTCAAATATAAACTTCAGTAAACAATTGTAGCTTATTCAATGAACATTCTATTCAGCTTCCCCACACACCTCACCCTCCAGTTTCAAGATCAAATAAAAGATTACAAAAATAAATGATTAGATGGGTGTCACACTACATCTTTATCAACATCACCATTACATATCTGTCATAACAAACTGATTCTCTTTTAGCTTGAACTCTTCCACCTTTGCACCCCCTTTACTTTACATACATACAAAACATCTTATATGTATGCATCATGTAGCCTTCTATTTATATGGATAACAACTCTTTGTACATATAAAAAGAAGAATTCAAGAATTATAGATAAATAACTATCATTCGTACAAGACTTATCAGCAAAGATCTCTGTGAAGATAGATCTAAATTATATTTATAACAATGTAAGATTGCAATTAAATGATAGAGAATTAGTTTTAAAGGAGTTCACACTAGAATGGTAGTATTTAACCAGATTGTTATAGTGTTTGGATAAGATAACCATTTCTATTGATATGTCTGTGCTCTGTATCTTAATTTTAATATAAATATATTTAGGCATTTGGCAATCATTGAGGGCCTCAGGTAAAATCAAAGGTAAACAAGTCTGGAATTTACACAGTAAAAGAAGCTGTGTTTTTTTATCAATGAATATTTTGATACCTTGAGGCTAATTTGTTAAAAACGACAGCTTTGATGAAAGACAGATTGGAATTCTCTTTGACAGTCTCTAAATATTTGTTTTGCATCTTACTGGAATTGTAATATATTTTTAGTTGTCCTTTTTTAACCAAAAATAACTAATGGAACAAATCAGAATAGTGCATAGCTGCAACATGTCTGACATGCAATCTGGCTTTCTAACATGCAGCATATTCCAATAAACAGTAGTATTTGGTTATGCAGGGTGCAGTGTGACAGTCAGGGAATATTGTATCTAGTTTGTTGTTTAGTCTAGTTGGATGTGTCTAGAGATTCTGATGCTAACTGAATCTAAACATTAACTATGATTCTTTCTGAATATTTTGAAAGATATTTGTATTCTGTAAACAATTACTGTTGCATTTATTTTGCTATATATATATATATATATATATATATATATATATATATATATATATATAATATATATATATATATATATGTATATAAATATATATATATATATATATATATATGTATATAAATATATATATATATATGAATATATATATAACTATATAAATATATATATATATAAAATATAAATATATATATATATAATATATAAATATATATATATATATATATAAATATATATATATAAATATATAATATATATATATAAATATATAAATATATATAATATATATATATATATAAATATATAATATATATATATATATATATATATATATATATATATATATATATATATATAAGAAAGGATAGAAAGTGGAGATGACGTTGGTTGAATTTGAACTCAAAACGTAAAGACAGACGAAAAGCCACTAGGTCCAGTATGCTAATGATTCTGTCAGCTCACCACCTTCTTGCTTTAGATATACTGAGATAACAAAGAATGACTTTCATATGCAGCTGAGTATGTTATAGAAACAGCCAGAGTCACTAGATTATGAAGTCCCAAGCAAAATGAGAATTGAGAGATTTACAGGGTTAAACGTGAATCTACCTAAATAAACAGAAATTAAAAAGATGAATACGGTAACTTGAAAGTTCTTTTTAATAGAAGATTCACCACAAAGCAAATATATATAAGCAGCTATAAAACAGTACACAGAAAGTTTCAATGCCTTACATCATTGTTAAGCTTCAGTCTTTGATTAAACAAAAGTCATGGTGTTTGGATAAAAGAAGGTAAATGTTAAGATCAGATTGGGCAATGAGGGGCTCTAACAGGTTGAATTGTACAAATATCTTGGAACCTAAATCTCTGATGAAGCCACACGTAAGAAAGAAATTAGGACATAGCTAACCATGGCAAGACTGTCCACGGAAAAGCTTAATAATATCTAAAGCAGCAAAAGTGTCCCATTTAAGTTGAAAGCAAAGGCTAATGTAAGCGGTCATTTGGTCAATAGGCATTTATGGTTGCAGAACATGGACTTTGAACAAATCTGAAGAGAGTATAATAATTAAGGCATTTGGAATGTGGGTGTATAGAAGAATGTTACAAGGACCATCAGACAAATGAGTGTTGCAACAAGTATGCAAAAGACAGCAACTCCTGAACATAACTCATCTACTTCGGTCATATTTGAAGAAGCAGAAGTCTAGAAAACATTATCATGGAAGGAAGAGTAGAGGGCAGCTGATCAAGAGGCAGACAAAAAAGAAAACGAAGGGGATGGGTAATAACATGAGCTTGTTGGACAGAAGTGGCAGGGCAGCTGGAGAACTCACTCTTAATTGGGAAGACTTCCATTGTAGTGCCACCAATCTGCATACAATATATGACAACAACAATTTTAATTTAAATGGAAAATGCTTAAAAATCTATATGATTTTCACTAAACTTAGGGGTAGAGGTTACACATTCAGTCTTATCATCTGACTATAAGGATCTACTAATATGCTAAATGTATTCATATGTTCAACTATGACACATCTGTATTCCAATATTGCCACAGCAACATTTATTTACTGAACAATGACAATTGAATTCAGTAAATATACACTACAGTCCTGCTCCAAGGTTACCATTTACTTTGACGCATATGTTTTTTATTGCAATATTCATCTTTTATTAATTCAGAAACCATATTATGCAACAATATTGCTAACTGACTAAAAATATCATTACTTAAATGGCAAAGTTGAAGTAAGTGACAGCCGTAAATATATGTTGTGGAATAAAGCAGTAAATACCAAGTTAGAGAAGGAAATACAGCAGTAAACATAGAGTGCAAGCAGTGGACATATATTGTAAAGTGTGAGATACAACAGAAAACATGCAGGATAAGGTGCAGCAATAAAAATGCAGCAAATGTGCTTACTGCTCAGTGTTTACAACTGTATATTTGAAAATACTTTTTAATATTAATATACAACTGTGTAGGTTGAAGATACTATTTAATATTTCAGGACTATGTTGAATATATCAGTATTGTTATTTCCATGAGGATAAAAGTCTTGACATTATGTAGTAACTAAATACAAGAGCATCAATCAACATAGCAATTAATTGATCAATCATGCAACACATTATGGAAAGATTAACAAAACAGAAAAGAAAAGAAAATATCAGAAAATAATTCGCTCTGGAAGAGATTGAAAGTAATTTAAACTATCATTATTCAAAATCGAAC
>NC_043005.1:44218817-44233817 GCF_006345805.1 Octopus sinensis
GATGAAAGAATACCTAAAGATTTTTACAAAAGTGTTATTTTTTATAATTTTAAAATTTCTAAAACGTTTCAATAAGTAAATTAGGAGTGAAGTATTAATTTCACTTCAATACCGATACAAAACCAAATGAAACTTCAGCTACAGTTTTGTTTGAAATAAAATTTCTTTTTATAGCATTATTTTAAAATGGAAGGCAGCAAGATGGACAAAATGCTTAGTGTTATTTCACCTATTTCGGCATCCTGAGTTCAAATTCTACTGAGGTCAACTTTGCCTTTCATCCTTTCAGAGTCGATAAATTAAGTACCAGTGAAACACTGGGGTCGATATAATTGACTATCCCTCTCCCCTAAATTGCAGGCCTTGTGCCTACAGTAGAAAGGATTTTTCTAAAAATAAGGCAAAACCATCAGAATAATTAATTTATGATCAAGTAGATAATCCATTTTCTATGCTACTTTTACTATTAAGTTATATGTTTTATCTTTTCCTTCCTTTATCATTTACCTTTTACTTGTTTCAGTTATTAGACTGTGGCCATGCTGGGGCACCACCTTGAAAGGTTTAGTCAAACAAATTGAGCCAGTGCTTACATTAATTTAAAGTTTGGTACTTATCTTATAAGTTTCCTTTTTTGCCAAAGCATTAAGTTACAGAGATGTAAACAAAACTAACATTGGTTGTCAAACACAAAGACATATATATATATAATATATATATATATATATATATGGACACGGACACACATATACATACAATAGGCCTTTTTTTCAGTTTCCACTCACATGGCTTTAGCAGAAGACATTGGGCTAAGGTGCCAAGCAGTGGGACTAAACTCAGAACTATGTGGTTGGGAAGCAAGCTTCTTACCACACAGCCATGCCTGTGCCTATATACTCATACAGATTATATATTTATGATAACAAAAGTCAAAATCCCCACAATGGCTAAGATGTTTTTTTTTAACTTTTATTTAGAATCTTTTCAATTATATTTTAATATGCATTTTCAACCTCTCATAGTTTCTACACTTCATTGCCATATGTTTATAATAGTACATCATCATCATCTTTGCAATTAATAAATAATGATACTAATGATAATAATCATAATCATAATAATAATAATAATGATAATAATAATAATAATTATGCCCTGATGCAGTACAAGGCAGTTGCTCTTGTGGCTTCTGATCTTAACTGATTGGAAGTGTTATCATGTACATTGTTTTCTTGGTATAAAAGATATGGGCTACAGCAAATATTCTGCTCAATAACACAGATTTATTGGTCAGTTGTTTGACCTTAACCAGTTGAGCATGCCCCTTAGAAGCTGATGATATTTGCATCTCTAATCACGAGCAGAAGTAGTGGGGGAGTATCATAGCCATGTGTTGAGAGGGATTCTTTGGGGTTTGAATAATTCACCTCTGGAAACATGGGTGTTTCGTTCAACATCCTTAAACAACCATTATTCATGGACCTTTTGAGCGGGATGGGTTACTCGACCAGAAGAAAATTCTAACTGGGCCCCACCTGCAAGGTCATGTGCTGTTTATCTTGATATGAGATCACCATGTTGCGCACATATGTTTGTTATGCATGTGCCTAGTGTACCCTTATCAGACAAGTAGTCATGATGGGTATACTGGGCTTCATATATTTTACCCCAGTGTCACTTTGATGGCATGCACTGCTCTCTCACTCAATAATAATAATGAGCTGTATAAAATTGTATCACAAGTATCATAACAGAAAACAAACTAGTAAGAAATCAATATTTTTTTTATTTTGTTTTGATTCCTTTCTCAAACTGCATAATCACTCACCTTTTCTTATCAGTTTCATTTTCAGCATTGAAGTAAAATGTCCGCAGTGACTTCTCAGGAGGACTGACAACAAAACCATATTTCTTCTCTGGCAGAGCTCTGTCATCTACCTCATAGCCATGAAAGTGAGCAACACCTGATTAAAAGACACAATAATGACATATACATACATATATATATATATATATAAGCTTAAAGTTTATAAGTGCTCACTGTGTAATGACTAAATAAAATAGTCTTATAATGAGGCATATAGGCCCGCAACGGAAAAAGTAGGGCTCATATTTGTCAGAAAACAAAGAGCTGTGGGTTCAAGGCCCATGCATACAGGAAACCCTACTTTTTTTGTCAAGGGCTTATTTACCCCATTATTAGACTATTTTCTTTAGTCATTGCATGGTGATTGCTTATAAGCTTTAAGCTTATAAAATATTATTATCATTTGCAGAATAGTAAAAATTGACAAAAACCATCACATATGTGTGTGTGTGTGTGTGTGTATGTATATATATATATATATAAATATATATACATGTATATATGTATGTATATATCAGCTTCAAAAACAAATTTGCTACTACCAGATGCAAATAAATGAGCAAATTAACCAGTAAATAAAGAAAACTGAATTGCAAAATTTTACTTCAGAGCTTTTAAGCTGGGCTACAGTTTACTGTAAGCAAAATGATCAAGATGAGATAACCACAGAGTTTGCTGGCTTTTAAATTCTGATTCAAATACCATTAATTCTATTCTTTCAATGTTCCAGAGTGAAGATGCATGGCTTAGCAGTTAGGCTATTGAGCTCATGAACATAAGGTTATGAGTTCAATTCCCAGTGGAGCGTTGTGTCCTTGAGCAAGACACTTAATTTCATGTTGCTTCAGTACATTCAGCTGGCAAAAATGAGTAGTACCTGTAATTGAAAGGGCCAACCTTGTCACATTCTGCTTCTTGCTGAATCTCCCTGAGAACAAAATTAAGGGTACACGTGTCAGTGGAGAGATCAGCCACTTGCACATTAATTTCATAAGCATGCTTTTCCATTGATTGGATCATTGTTCCACAGAATTAGTGGTGTTGAAATTCTGAGATAAATGGTAAATATTGAAACTCTGCTTCCATATGCTAATAATTTAAATCATTACTTTAAGGTTTCATCTCTTAAATTTAGGTACATAATTTAAATGTTAATTTTAGGATTTATTACTAAATGTTCATTTTGCCAAAGCTGCTTGGAACTAGATCTCTAGATTTTATTCTTGGCTTTCAAAGCAACAAATATGTTAAATAAAAATGCTTTAACAGTTATATAAATCCATTGAAGCTTATAATGAAACAAGAAGTATTATATAGTTGATATTTTATAGTATGTACATACATATATATGTATGTATGTATGTATGTATGTATGTATGATGTATGTATGTATGTATGTATGTATGTATGTATACATACCTGTGTATGTGTATGTGTGTGTGTGTGAGACAATGCTTGTGAAGTATGTAATTCAATTTGTCATTTGAATATTCTTAATTAGAAATTTCAGAATTTGAGTATTGAAGGTATTTCATCAGATATAATATCAAGTTTGTCGTAACACACCAACAGAGAATGGAAAAGTGTAAGTTGATAAAGATTGGAAATCTTATTTTGTGGGATGTGATAAGCCACAAACTATACAGAAATCAATAACATACATTATACTTGAAATGCAAGATTTAACTTCATATTTCTATTTAATACCTTAAATTTATCAAATTTATTGACATGATACAGTTCAATTAAAACATATCTGTAGAAATTATCAATAGAATTGAACTTTAATTGCTTAACTGAGATGCTTAACTCATATGCAACATGACTGGGTGAATGCAAAGAGTTATTAAATTTCCTTCCTTTTTTTTATTCTATTTTAATTTAAAAAAGAGCTAGTTAACTAAGAATTAAGTTAAATTTACACAGCAAGTTTTGTTTATATAACAAAATATACAGGAAGAATGGAGCATCAATGTTAACTGTTCCACACTTGGCAGTTATATAAAGTTGAACATTTTAATGAAGCAGGTGGTGTTATTTAATGTAGATCATTTATGTAATAGAGTTTTATAAAGACAAAGTAGATTTCAAACCTGATAACCACATAGATCAATATGGTTTTCAAGGAAACTTGCAATTGTTACATGTTCCAGATAAAAATAAAACAAAAACACTAGCTTCTATCACATGTTATACATATTTGAGAGCAATACATAAATATATATTTATGAAACTGTATATAGTTTTTATCAATATTATCATTTAATGTTTTTCAAAAATTCCCTTCTTTTCCCATTTTATTTAATAATCAAAATTAACCCATATAGCTGTTAAAATGTATCCTATTTTAATATTTTATGTAATTTATTTTAAACCAATAAAATTTAATAGCATCTTCAGTATAATGTCAACAGAAGATTTTAAATCAATTTATAACAGATTTTCCACGATCTTTTAAAAAACAAATAACAATCAGTATCTGCGAATATGGATGTTATCATTTTCCTTTCCCAATTTACAAACACTTAAATTTTAATGAACTACAGGGTGCTTGAAATATATTTTACAAAATGCATTTTACTTAATGTTTCTCCCATAAAATCTACCTTTTGGTTTAGATGAGGGGGGAAAAAAAAATAAAAGGAGATACAATACAACATCAATCATGGAATTAAATTAGAACAGTCGAAACTTCTAATTTAATTCTGTGAATTTTTCATGACATCAAAAATATCACATCATGCAATAATGTTTTCATATGAAGATACATATCAAAGAATCATAAATCTAACTCTAAACATAACCGTTTAAAACAAAAATAATCCAAATGAACTCTGGAATGTAAGATGCATGAAAGAGATTGATCAACTTTTAAGAGATTAAATTTAAATAATACACACACACACACATATATATATATACCTACATACATGTATATATGATTTTTTTTTGTGGCATACTAGGAAATATCAAGACAAGTTGAAGCTAGTTTATTTGATTCATTTATTTGTTATGAATATTTAATCTAAGATAAATTATTCAAGAGTAGTGCATTATTTGAAAGGTCCTTTGTTTTTGTTAAATGGTTCTCTTTATAAAAATGAGGAAACTGAGAATCAGATTCTAGTGTATAGAGACGTGAAGATTTAGAGAATCTGAAACATAGTCTATATGAGTGTTTCCCAACCAGGGCCCAGAACCTTACAGTTCCATCAAAGAGGTTGCTAGAGATTTTGAAAGAAATAAGAATTTATAGTCAAATCATATACATATATATGTATCCAATTTGAACCATCTTGCATTTAATTCTATATTCATAATTTTATATATATAATGTTGTTACTAAACTTTTACTTTTATATTATAGTACAGAAGATAGTAGGGATTATAATTTCTGTATGATTTAATAGAGTTGTTGCTGTTTAGTTACCTATTTAGGAATGGTTGTAATTTACTTGTTGAATATATTTATCAATACAGTTGTACATGGGGTAAATGTGTTTGAAAGTTGTGGTTTCTTTGGTTTGTTTGTTCCCAAACAACACTTATTTTAGTGCTGTTCACAACACCAGATTGAATGGTACTGCCCAGGTGTCAAAACCATAATGATATCCATGGGGCAGCTGATGATGGAGGCATGTTGGATTGTTGGTATGGCTGTGGAATAGTATTATGACACATCCTTTTGATATATATATATATGCACAGTACATTCTTAAAGGTGTGGAAGGCATGTGGCTTGGTGGTTAGGGCATTCGGTCCATGATTGCAAAATCATGAGTTCAATACCTGGTGATGCATTGCATCTTTGAGCAAGACACTTTATTTCATGTTGGTCCAGTCCACTCAGCTGACAAAAATGAGTAGTACTTGAATTTCAAAGGGTCAACCTTGTCACACACTGAGTCATACTGAATCTCCCTGAGAACTACGTTAAGGGTACACGTATCTGTGGAGTGCTCAGCCACATGTACGTTAATTTCATGAGCAGGCTGTTCCACTGATTAGATCAACTGGAACTCTTGTTGTTGTAACAGACATTGTGCCAGTATTTCAAAAGGCAGGCAAAAACTGGCATCTGTAAGTTAGAAGGTGAACATGTAGGAAAAATTACCTTAAGAAGAATAATAGAGGAATTTGGTCTAAACATGACTTTGTTTAAGATGAAATTTCTCCTTTGTGGTACTTGATAGGTTCAACACTGCCAAAACCTTGCAAACACATCTTTTATGAATCTTTTAATCACCAAAAAAAATTATCTTTATGAAAGCAAACAAAAAAGTTTATTAAAACTGCAATCTTTATAAAGTGGTTTCCTGAGACATAGAATGTATTTTTAAGGTCCATGGGGAAATGCTGGTTCATATGCTGCAAATTATAGTCAATCATTTAAGTATTTAGAAACAAGATGACCATAAACAAAGGCATTGAATCATATTGTCTTGCTGATTTTTCATATACTAGGAACTGCATGGAACAGTGAAACTGTCTTTATTTAAGAAGACAGTGATTGGTTTAAAAAAAAATTTGGCAGCTATTTCCAGCTGGTCGAGTGACCACAGAGAGATTTTTTTCATAAACTTGAAATTAAATTCATGGCTGCCTTCTTGAGTTTGAGAAGATATATTATTCTAAATAATAAATTGGGTATTCATGATAGCATTTTAAGGGCCCCTGAAAAAATTTTGTTTTAGATGTGTGTATTGGTTAGTATTGCAAGAAACTGCTAGGTTTCTTTCCCTAATGTTTTACACAGTTCAACCAATGCAAGTTAATACTCTTTACTCTGGTACTCTTTTACTTGTTTCAGTCATTTGATGTGGCCATGCTGGAGTGCCGCATTTAATCAAGCAAATCGTTCCCAGGACTTATTCTTTGTAAGCCTAGTACTTATTCTATTAATCACTTTTGCCGAACCGCTAAGTTACGGGGATGTAAACACACCAGCATCGGTTGTCAAGCGATGTTGGGGGGACAAACACAGACACGCAAATATATACACACACATATATACATATATATATATATGACAGGCTTCTTTTCAGTTTCCGTCTATCAAATCCACTCACAAGGCTTTGGTTGGCCCAAGGCTATAGTAGAAGACACTTGCCCAAGGTTCCACACAGTGGGACTGAACCTGGAAGCACGTGGTTCGTAAGCAAGCTACTTACCACACAGCCACTCCTATGCCTTAATAATGTATGAAAAACAAAATAAGAATTTTGAAAGAAATATTTATAATACTAGTTTTTAATCATCAAATGGCTGGGGGAGGGGTCCACCAGAATAAAATGGTAATCAAAGGGGTCCATAGATAAAACATGGTTGAGAACCCCTGATTTAAGACAACTGAAATTATAAGTCAGCAAATAGTCAACAATACAACTGGCTATAATACTATGTTAACTTGGTGTCATAGCCAAGGCTTAGAAAAACTAAAGTAGATTAACCGCTGATCTTTATTCAAATTCTTTTTTATAAATTCAAAAAGAAATAAATTTATTCCACTATAATGTAACTTAAAGCACTGTTTTGAACAAACCTTACATTTGTGTACATAAGAATGCTTATGTCATAAACATTAGTTGCTATAGTATTAAGAATTAGATAAAACATTAACTATTTATTTGTTTTAGGTGTGAATATTCAATTTATTGGGTGAGAGAGAAAGGAGTAGAAGGAGAAAATAATTTGCATTCTTTAGAATCGAATATACTTTTACTATATATACTGGTTTCCTGAAATGAAGAAAGTTTTAGTTAAAATTTCTAAACTTGGGAAAAGTATACTAAAAGAAAATTGAATTATTCATAACAGAGCTGCAAGTTGTAAGCTTGATTTTAAAAAAGTCAGTGTAATATGTGATAAAGATAAGACTACACTGAAGTTTAGCTGAGACTATTAGCAATAAATAATTTGTTCAAGTAAGATAATGAACATTAGCAATGCACACTTACCTTTGGCACTAATGGATTCAATATTCTTATAGTAGTAGACACAGGCATCCTTCAAAATACAATAGCGCCGTCGCCACACTTTTCGATTCATGCCCATTTTATACAAATAACCACTACAATCTGGACGCTTTATTTCAAGAGCAGGAATTCCAACATTATGGCTGGTAACATCAAGCCAGGAATCTTTCTATAATAAATAAAAAGAATATAGTATGGTTTATAAGAATTATGGAGAAACTTTGAGTATATACATATGTATATATATATATATATATATATATATATGTACATCATTATTTAAAATTCGCTTTCCATGCTGGCATGGGTTGGACAGTTTGGCAGGAGCTGGCCAGGCATGAGCTTGTACCAGACCTCTGTGTCTGTTTTGGCATGGTTTTTGCAACTGGATGCCCTATTACTGTGAAGCTGTCTTCCTCTTAAAAGCAACCAACCAGCCATGAAACATGTCAGTAATTTCCTTATTATTTGTGTGTGTGTGGAGAGAACAAAATGTATTCACATTTGTTTACTTTCTACAATGTACAATTCAGACATTAAAAGTTGTAGACTTATCTACATTAAATTTATTGTAGCACACACACACATTATGAAAGTATCTTCTTGTAGCCAAGAAAACAGTAACATATTGAACATCTTATAATATTCTACCAAACAATACCTCTCACAGTAATCAAATCAATATAAACTTCCCAAACTCATAGATAATCAAATCAATAAGCTATCTTATACAAATCCAGTTCCAGGACTGGGTGGCTTTCTAGATCTACACCCAAAATTCTGTAATGCAAGCCTTGCTAAACCCCTGAAATACAATGATAGAATCATGCAGATGCTGGAAGCCTATCAAGAACATGGAAAGAACCAATAGCATATATTCATACACATGGCAGTGGGGTATGAACAAACCACTACAGGCTTAAATTGCAACAGAAAACATGTAGAAGAGGTAACAAATTGTTTATACAAATATATCTTTCAGAACACAAACAAATTTTGAAGAGTCTGCTTATCTGGATATCAAGGGTTAACTGTGTGTACTTTGATTTCATCAAAACCTTTAACAAGTTTGACCAGGTAACATTATATCACAAGTGGTAAAATGCTAGCATAACAAGAGGTTTAACATTTAAGCATTGAGATTATTCTGTCAAATGTTTGGCACTCCGTTGCTTATGACAATGAGGATTTCAGTTAGCCTGATCAATGGAACAGTCTGTTTGTGAAATTAATGTGCAAGTGGCTGGGCACTTCACAAAAGATGTGTACCCTTAATGTAGTTCTCAGGGAGATTCAGAGTGACACAGAGTGTGATAAGGCTGGCTCTTTGAAATACAGGTACTACACATTCTTGCCAGCTGAGTGTACTGGAGCAACATGAAATAAAATGTCTTGCTCAAGGACACAACAAGCCATCAAGAATCAAACTCACAGCCTTACAATTGTGAGCTGAATACCCTAACCACTAATCCATGCATCCACCTACCCTTCTGTCAAATGTAATGCTTATTTATTCACATTGTTTTGTATTAATCATGCATCATCTTGTGGCTTCAAGATTTTGATGATGATTACTTATTTTTAGAATGACACTGTAAGGTAGGTGTGAGATGTTGGACCTGGCCAAATTGAACATAAAAGATGCAGAATATTTTGATCAGATATGGCCAGTTTAAATGCTAAAGGACTAAGCATTTGGATCAATGATTTCCTGAAAGTCCAAATTCAAATAATAATGGCTAATATAGAGTCCTGAATGTAGTAATATGTGGAACAAGACAAGACACTGTTCTGAGTCTCTTTTCTTCCTCAAAATATTGTTATACAATGGATTACACACAGTAGCTATGGAAACAACACTAAAATGACACTAGAAAGGTTAAGACAAACAAAGATATCTATGACAGTTACTGAAAACTTCTTGGCTTTAAAAATATTGCGAAAGGCCTAGCTGAGTTTTTTTACAGGGCTTAGAAAAATTGAATGACCACCGCAATAAGTGGAATATGTTGAATAATATCAAAATTAACTGACCTAAAGCCAGGAACTTTTGAGCATCATATCGTATGATAATAAAAGACTTTATTAAATGCCACCCAATTTCATACTCTTTATTATAGGGATCTCCAATTAAATGTTCTCTAAACAGTAAAACAGTTCAAAGCTCTAAACACATCTGTGATCTGAGCAGAGCTTAAATTTATGGATATATGTTTCTTTAAATGTATTCATACAGTGTCAAGAGTATTTGGACAGAGAGAATATTTGCTTGGAGAGAACCAACACAAAAGACATAGAACATTCTGCTCTGAAGGCAGTCTTGAACAAGCCAAAAAAAAAATATCTATATATATAAATAAATAAATAAAATAAAGAACGAACATATATGAATATAAATGTGTGTGTACTTATGCATTTGTTATGTAAATATATGTGTGTGTGTGTGTGTGTGTGTTTCTGCATTTGTGTTTCTATATGTCTGTATGTAGACATGTATGTACATATGTATGTACAGATGTATGTATGCATACATGTGGTGTATGCATGTATATATGTGTATATGTATGTGGTGAGTGTATACATGTATTTACATGTGTATCATATGTGTGAGGGGGAAAGCCTTTGTATTAAACACGTTATATTGGAAACACAATTTTCCTATTTCCTTATATGTCCTTTATCTTTAGTTTGGAACAATAAAGTTTCCAGGTCCATCAATATTTCTAGAGCTTCTAAATCTTAGTCTGTATTAAGTAGTTGGTTGTTAGTTGTGTTTATTATTGTCTATTTATAGTGGGCAGCAAGTATTGTGAAAATGATGCTGTTACTAATGATATTATTGCTAGATTTAAAATGTTGCCAGTGAATGTGTAGCTACTTTCAGCCATCAGAAACCGGTCTTATTTTATTGCTAAGGTTCTGTGTCTGTGTGTTAATTTTTGGTTTTTATTTGCTATTAATAAAGTTTCAATAGTTATCTCCTAATTTATTTTGTGGAATTTTATATAAGATGGTTGTGTTATCAACTAAAGATTGCCTATTTGGTTTTATTTTGTATTTTGTACTATAATGTGCTACCACATTTCATTGTTGTGAATGTGAGATCAGGTGGTGAGAACATATCGTACTTGTATGTTCATTGTAACAGTTTAAGTCATAAAGATTACAACTTTCATTTATGCATTGGAATTTTTCTGTATCAAATGGGTCATCTATAGTATATTGTCTGGTTTGCAGGCTTATTTCTGTGTAGTGATTAATTCTAGTCATTTTGTAATACATTCATACAGCTAATTTGGGGTTAGGTGTAATACATGTGTTATTCTGTTTTGAGAGATTTTTAATGATGTATTTAACCATTTTATAACTGAGATGCCTTTGATTCATATATTGATTCATATATATGTGTGAAGGCATGAGGCCTAGTGGTTAAATTGTTGCACTCACAACTGCTAGATTGTGGGTTTGATTCCCTGACTGGGCAGCGCATTGTGTACTTGAGCAAAACACTTCTTTTCACATTGCTCTAGTCCCCATTTCGATCAGTAGGTAATGTTGGTTGACTCACCTCGCCAGTGGGGTGGTGTCATTTGAAGGCTAAAGCAATACAAAAGTGCATTGTGACCAGCGACGTGTAACATCTGATAGCCTGGTCAGTCATGTGATGTGTGTGTGTGTGTCCCCCTCCACCACCACTTGACAATTAGTGTTGATGTGTTTGTGACCTCGTAATTTAGCAGTTCAGCAAGAGAGACTGATAAAATAAGTACCAGGCTTAAAATGTAAGTACTGGGTTCAATTCATTTGACTAAAATTCTTTGCTCCAGCATGGCTACAGTCTAACAATTTAAACAAGCAAAAAATAAATAAAGAAACCTATCCGACTCGTGGCCGATGCCAGCACCGCCTCAACTGGCTTCCGTGCCGGTGGCACATAAAATACACCAATCCGACCGTGGCCGTTGCCAGCCTCGCCTGGCACCTGTGCAGGTGGCATGTAAAAAGCACCCACTACACTCACGGAGTGGTTGGCGTTAGGAAGGGCATCCAGCTGTAGAAACATTGCCAGATTAGACTGGAGCCTGGTGCAGCCTTCTGGCTTCCCAGAACCCCGGTCGAACCGTCCAACCCATGCTAGCATGGAGAACGGACGTTAAACGATGATGATGATGATGATGATGGTTTATATATCTTTACTGAGTTAGCATTTGTACCAATGAATTTAGTTCAGAAACATTTTTGCACATTTTTCTACTAATGCATTGAAATATCTGTCGTTTGTTTAATCTTTATGGCTTCTTTATTTAAAGCATTTTCTCCAGAGGAAACCAGATTCATTTTTGAAAGGATTTACTTTCTGACATTTTATGATTATGCGATCATTTGTTATCTCTGAATATTTAGGCATTTAATGGACTCAAATGTTCTGTATGAATTAGGCTTCATTCTTACATTTATATATAAAAATTTGT
This sequence comes from Octopus sinensis, assembly GCF_006345805.1. NCBI lineage: Eukaryota > Metazoa > Mollusca > Cephalopoda > Octopoda > Octopodidae > Octopus > Octopus sinensis. Next base: position 44,231,132 of record NC_043005.1, read on the forward strand.
GTCACCTGAGTTTGTGTTTCACCACATTGAATACTGTTGTATTTGGGGACTGAATTGTTTTCTAAATCTTCATTTCATCTTTCAGTTTATTCTAGTGTATTTCTTCCGATGACTACATCATTGATGTGCCTGATATCCTAGTACACATGGAATGGTTATTTTCTGGAATTACTTTGTTCTCAATGTAGACCATACAAAACACCAAAAATGCAAAAGTTTTATATGGTCACTAATGAGTGGAGAGCTATAGTCTTTCCACTCAATGTGTATAGATTGCTCCATGTATATCTTCTATGTGCATAAATTGCTCTACTGGCAACATAAGACAGCCTCAGTAGTTCAAGCAATCTGTGGCTATCATGGAATGTTGTTTGGCATATTGGGTGCCTTTAATGTTGGATACACAATGACCAATATTATTTCTACATTTTCCTTTGCAAGGAAAATCGGTAAATAGGTTTCCTACAACCCTGTAAGAAATCTAGTACAGAAAGACAACAGGGTAATGCCATTAGTAAGGAGAGGTTGGGGAAAAATGAAAAGGGAGAGTGAAATGTAGTGTCAGAAAGAAACAGAAAACACCAAGCTAAAAGGAGTTAAGAGAAGTTAATATAGGTATGAGTTATGGCACTTGTGAATGTGATGGGAGGAATGAAGGGAGGGATGACAGGAGGAATGAACGCGTAGAAGAAAGTGACAATCGAGATATTGGCAATTAGCGATGGAGAAATGAAAAGCTAAAAATGAAAAATAAAATAATATTGAAACAATGAAAAAAATGATGAAGAGCTGAGGCAATGCAAAAGGGTGAGGTTTTAATAGTTTACATAAACTGGGAGGGGACCCTTGGAAATCCTCATGCTGAAATTTGAATTCTTATACAATTTCTAAAACCGCTTCTCATGAGTGAATACTCTATGTCTCTTGTGTATATTTCTTGATGAGTCTATCAAATGATCTGAATTGTTAGTGCATTTATTAGGAAAATTATCATGAATCTTTATGGTTCCACAGGTGTACACAGGGTTAAATGAATTCTCTTCTTGTGTATATGAAAAGGAAAATGCTTCCTGAGGCAGTATTTGCTTTTACAATTGGGAACTGGTTCCAATGCATTGACAAAAACTTGAACCCTTTAACATTCACTTAACTCTGTCAACTATGGATGTGTTGCAGTCACTCTCTTGATAGGGTCCCTCCATTCAGTATAACTGTAAGAAGCACCACTGGCTCAGTTGAGCCCTTCCACTACCTCTTCACAATCTGCCATGTTGCAGTCCCATGACTTTATCATATCCTTGAACAGATGCCATACTTCTGAACAGGTGCCATATCCCTGAACAGGCGCCATATCCTTGAACAGGTGCCATATCCCTAAACAGGTGCCATATTCTTGAGCAGATGCCATATCCCTGAACAGGTGCCATATCTCTGAACAGGCTCCATATTCTTGATCAGATACCCATATCCCTGAACAGGTGACATATCTCTGAACAGGTGCCATATCCCAGAACAGGTGCTATATCCCTGAACAGGTGCCATATCCCAGGATGTGCACCATATCCTTGAACAGGTGCCATGTCCCTGAACAGGTACCATATCCCTGAACAGGTGCCATATTCTTGAACAGATGCCATATCCCAGAACAGGTGCCTTATCCCAGAACGAGCACCATATCCTTGAACAGGTGCCATATCCCTGAACAGATGCTATATCCCTGAACAGGTGCCATATCCCTGAACAGATGCTATATCTCCGAACATATGTTATATCACTGAACAGGTGCTATACCTAGCCAAAGGGCAATCCATAATTATGCAGGACACAGTCGTCACACCACAGGGGGTACCCAAATGACTAGCTTACAATGAGTTATTATGACTAGTGTAGTTTTGGGAACAATAATGTCAATCTAACAATGCTACTAGTATTATTGAGGAAAATCAAATATGGAAATTAATCAGAGGTTTTGAGCATATAGCTCATGTTTACACAAAACAGAGTATATTATTTTCTGGCAAAACAACACATGCAAATGAATTGGAAAAGACTTATAACAGAGTATGAATTTTTAAAGATTATTTTCCTCTTGAACTTTATTCAGATCAAATGAAGAATGTGGCCTACAGTAGTTCCTGAGTGTGGACTACTGCCATGCTTTGGCATCACCTTCAAAGGTTTTAGTAAATCAGACTAGAATTTATTTCAGTTTGGTAATCAATCTTTGTTTATCATATAGCTAAATTACATACAGCTTAGTGCAAAGGAACATAACTGGATGCACCATTTATACATGAATGTACACAAAGGCACACCAACACACACATACACAGCAGGATTCTGCACAGTCTCCGTCTACCGAATTTTACTTGTAAGTCATTGGTCAACCCAGAGATAATAGACAAGACATACACTCAAGGTGCCCTGCTGTAGAATTGAACCTGGAACTGTATGGTTATGAAGCAAGCTTCTTAACTACATTGCTATGTCTGTGCTAATATAGTTAACATTTACACATGAGTTTGCTGTACAAATTAAGATTCTCTAAGGCATTCAAGCAAAGACAGCTGATAGTCTGAATTAATTATATGTGAACAGAAATAAATCTATACATTAGATAACAAAAAAAAAGACCTTAGTTGTTGCTGTTGTTCAGCCCCAGGTCAGACCTCATCAAATATATCTA
>NC_043005.1:44243817-44263817 GCF_006345805.1 Octopus sinensis
TATATATATCAGGCCATTAAGAATGCACCAAGTTTGACAGTTGTTAACTCTGATGTTTTATCCTAACAATTCTTTGTTTTACAACATTGAAAAGTTACATCATCACTTTTTCAAATGCAATTCATGGTGTCTGATTATATTGTGAGTTTTCTCTTGTAAATCAATTTTTGTGAACCCATGGATAGATAAAAAATCCATGTTGTTTATGAATATGAGTTCTGTCATGGAACCAATGCATCCTAGACAGCTCAAAACATTAATGAAGCATTTGGTGAAAATGTGGTGAGTGAGTGCACTGAATACCGATGGTTTGAGAAGTTTCAGTCTGGTGACTTTGCTCTTGAAAATCAGCCCCATGGTAGACCTGAGACCAAGGTGGATAATGATGAGCTAGAAACTGTAGTGGAAGTGGATACATCTCTAAATATGCATGAGTTAGCAGCAAGGTTTGATATTTTGATTCCAACTGTATTGGACCATCTGAAACAAATGAGCAAGGTAAAGAAGCTGAACTAGTGGGAACCATCATGAACTGAATGAGCACCAAATGACATGTCAATTTGAATCTTGCTGTTCTTTACTGTCGCAGCATAGAAGTGAACCATTTTTACATCGTATTGTTACATGTGATGAATAGTAGATTCTTTTCAACAATAGCAAGTGTTCTGCACAGTGGTTGGATAGAGATGAAGAGCCAAAACACAATCCAAAAAAGAATATTCACCAAAAAAAAGCTAATGGTGTCTGTTTGGTGGTCCAGCACTGGCATCATCCATTACAACTTCATGAAACCTGGTAATTCAATTACAGCGGATGTATACATCAACCAACTGGATGAAATGATGAATGAACTTGTAATTAAACAACTGAGATTGGTCAACAGAGACAGGCCATTTCTTTTGCAAGACAATGCTCAACTACATGTTGCACAAAGAACACTACTCAAGTTACAGGAACTGAACTTGGAAGTACTCTGTCATCCACTATATTCACCAGACCTTGCACCAATTGACTATCATGCTTTCCAGGCATTAGACAACTTTTTGAAAGGAAAACACTTTCAAATCTGAAGAAGATGTAAAAACAGCCTTTTGTGATTTCATCACTTCTTGCTCTCCAGAATTCTTTGCTGCAGGCATAAATAAGCTACTGATAAAATGGCAAAATTGTGTTGATAGTTTAGGTGCATACTTTGATTAACAGCCTTGCTTTGTGTTGAGATAAACTAAAATAAACTTTCAGTTTGAAATCAGACATTTCATCTTTAATGACCTGATATATATATATATATATATATATATATATATATATATATATATATATATATATATATATATATATATATATGCACATATATATATGATGGGCGTCTTTCAGTTTTCATCTACCAAATCCACTCACAAGGTTTTGGTTGGCCCAAAGTTATAGGAGAGTCACTTGTCCAAGGTACCACACAATGGAATTGAACCCAGATTCATGTAGTTGAGAAGCAAACTTCTTACCACAGAGCTGCATCTTGATCATAAAAACGACACTGGATATATATTTTTTTAATGACACAGTTTGAACACATTGACTAATCAATAACACCCTCTGCACTCTCAACTAATCAAAATAAGAGAATATTATTGTCAAAACATGATTAACCCTTTCGTTATTGCATTTATTTTGAGATGTTCTGTGTTCCTTTCAATTAATTTTAAATATAACAAAGAATTTAGTAAAATAACTTAGTTATCATTAAGCTAGTGTTAGAAACATAAATTGTGACTAAGGTTTGGTGGAAGTTATTCAAAACTTACGAAAACAAAATATTTGCACTCAGACCCAGAGCCGGTTTTGGCTGGGTTGGTAACAAAAGGGCTAATACCTTATTCTAAACAATAATTTCTTACATAAAAAAATGACTCAGAAATTTGAGAGGAGATAAATATTTGATTACATTGATCCTAGTATTTCACTGGCACAATGTTGACCTCTGTGGGATTTGAACTTAAAATGTAAAGAGCAAGAACGAATAACACCATCACCTCCAATACTTGACTAGTACAGGTACTTTACTTTATGACCTTGAAAAGATGAAAGGCAACATTGACCTTAGCAGGATTTGAACACAGAATGTAAGGAGCCAAAATAAATACAACAGGCCTTTTTGTCTGATGCTTTAATTGATTCCACTAATCTAATCAACAACAACAACAGTAGCATTATAATTAAACCCACCACTTAACCAAATTGATAGATTTTATTTCTTAAAGTAATTTCTAATATAGAAGCGAAATGTTTATTGTTAAGGACGAAAAGAAAAAAAATATTAAGAAAGAAATTTATTAGTGCTAAAAGTTAGATTATCCCTGAGTAACAGTAATTTGTAGATGTTTAAATAAGAAAAATAATTTTAACAGTGACCTAAGTACCACCGATACAATGACAAAATCTTTTAGAAACGCTCATACTTAAAACATGTTGTTCCTGACTGAAATTGAATAAATATGAATATTGCATGTACATGTGTATGTGTGTGTGTGTTTGTGTGTTTGTGTGTGTGCATGGGTGTGGGCACACATGCACATGTTTGTGTGAGTATGTGTATGTGTGTGTGTGTGTATATATACACATATATATGTGTGCTTATCTATAACTATACCTATATTTGCATTTATATGTGTGTGAGTGTGTGTGTGTGTATATATCTATTTATATGTATATATATTTATACATATATATATTGATATGTGGGTGTATATGTGTATATATATATATGTGTGTGTGTGAGAGAGAGGCACAAACACTTATGACTGTGTATGTATATTATATTATACATATATATGTACACGCACACTCATCCACACACACACATATCATACCATATATATATATATATATATATATATATTATACATATACTTAAGAAATGTGAAATTATATCTAGATTGATGAGGAATTGCAGAAATGAAATGGATATAAATACCACACAACACTTAAAATATATTACATATATACATGCAAAGTGAGAAGGATAGAATAATGAAGGAGAAAAATCAAGAAGCAAAAATGTTTAAGTTGTAAATGTTGATAGTAATTATCTGATAAATGAAGAAAACAACTTCATGTTGTAGAGAATAAAAAGCAAAAATAAAAAAAAAAAAAATAAACAAGACAAAAAGATGAAGAAAAAAAAAATGAAACAGAAACTAGAGACAAGATTTCTGTATAGGAATAACTGTAGTAAAACATTAGAGATAAATAATTCATCTTCTCTGCTATCTGATTGAAAAAGTTCACAGAATAGTAAAACAGATAAAAAAATTTTTAAAAAGAATGTAAAAAAAAAAGCATAAAATCTATGCAACATTTACCAATATACATACACACACACACAAACATATATACATACATATATATATATATATACATATATACATACATATATATATATATACATACGCACATATATATATGTAAGTATAAATGAATAAAGAAATAAAGAAAAGAAATAAATCTATATTGCTTTAATAAACTTTCAGACTTGTTAAAAAGAAAAATGTTCTTATTTAAAAGAAGATATGCTTTAGAAAAAAATATATCCAGTAGGAATATAAAATGTATACATTTCATATTCAAAATCAAAGTACTTCATGAACGAGACAATTTGTTGAGATTTATAGTGTGTATATATCATTTGGATTATTTATTTTAGTTTCTAGAAAGTTTGTTATTACTTGTTGTTGTTATTATTATTATTATTTATTATTATGTTGCCATCATTATTATTATTATTATTATTACTTTTGTTGTTTTTGTTGTTGTTGGTGGTGGTGGTGGTGCTGCTGCTGCTGTTCTTCTTCTTCTTCTTCTGATTATTATTATTATTATTATTATTATATTATTATTATTATCATCATCAGGTCCTCTCATAAGTTCTGTCCAAATTTTGAATAAAGAAAACAAGTGATCAAATGTTATATTTAATTGAAATTTAATCATCAATACATTTTCCTTGATTATCTATGACTTTCTTCCATCTATATACAAGCTTTTTAATCCCATCAATGTAAAACTCTTTTGGTTTCAAAACGAAGAACTCTGAAATGTCAGTTTTGACCTCCTGGCTTGCAAAAGTTATGTCCCCCAAATGATTCTATAACCTACGAAACAAATGGTAGTCTGAAGGAGCAAGGTTGGGAGAATAAAGTGGATGAGGAATTTATTCCCAACCAAGCTCTTCGATCTTCTGTGATGTTATCTTTCCAGTGTGGGGTTGCGCATTGTCCTGATGAAACATCACTCCTTTTCGATTCACTAAAGCGGGTCTTTTTTTCTTCAAAGCTTAGTTCAAACGCTCTAATTGCTGACAGTAGACTTGAGCATTGATTGTTGCGGTATGTGGTAACAATTCAAAGTGAATTACTCCTTTGCAATCCCAACAGATAGAGAGAACCTTTTTTCCATGAAGTTCCCTTCTCGGTTCTGGTTGAGCTTTTTCCCTTTTACCAAGCCACTGTTTACGATGTTTAACATTTCGATAGAAGATTCATTTTTCATCACCAGTCACAAGTCTATCCAAAAAGGATGAAATGGGTTTATGAGAATGGAGAGAAGAGTAGATGTCAATCAGGGATTGAAGATGATGATGAACAGTTGTACAGTTTGAACTAAGCTTTATTGCCAATTCTTCAACTGATAATGCAGGATTTTCTTCAAGTAATGCCTCATCAAACTCAACTGAACATCCTGTTTGATCTTCATCTTCAATGCTGAAATCTCCACTTCTGAATTTTGCAAACCATCTTCTGCAAGTTCTTTCATTCAAGCATTCTTACACATAAACTGAGTACGTTTCAAATCGCTTCAGCTGCAGAGTTTCCTTTTTTGTACTCATAAAGCATTACGTGCCTCAAATGCTCTTTGGATACTTCCATGTTAGAGAGAGTTTTAAACAAAGAAATTTTAATTCTATTATTCTGTAAAATAATATTTAATTTGTTTAAATGTACACAAATGCATAAAAATAATTTTAAATTCCATTAGACATTCTAAAATACTATTAAATTTTATTCAATTTTAAAACAGGTAAAATCGGACAGAACTTATGGGATGACTTGATATTGTTATAATTATTATTATGTTATATGTTTATCTAGCTTTAAGTGAAGTTATTTATAAGGTGTTCTATTAATGAGTGGATTTTGTTGTTTTTTAATTTCTTATTTGTATGCACCATAAAATACCCGTCAAATGTAGGAAGTGAACAGCTGAAGTATTTAAGAGAGAGAGAGAGAGAGAGAGAGAGAACGAAAGCTATACTGGATGAGAAGATACTAAGTGAAAATTAATGGATAAAGTCAGGTAACCATATACCATCATTTTTGTAGTCATTGTATTTCATTTAACACATCATGGGTATACCACCTAGGCTAATAACCACTTTGGTGATGCTGGTGGAAGTACATTGTGCACTTACAAGAGAGCACTATGGCAAATGTGGAAAGATTGTGATTTTATTTTTCTTTAAAACAATATTTAAACAAAGTACAATACTTATATTTGAAGTACAATTCCCAACCCCCCACCACACACACACACACACAAAGAAAAAAAACAAACATTTGTTTTGATTAAATTATGATAAAAGAAAGTTATCTGTAAGCAGAAAAACATGACTGATGATGAGTGAAGGTTCAATGTAATTTTTTCGTTTCCATAGAGATTAAATACTGGGATCACTAGTTTATGCAAATATCTGATGGACATACTGGATGGGATAACATGGGAGAGGGCAGGAGTGGGACTGTTTATAAAATTCCATTCCATGAAAGAGGATGTTAAGCTACAAAAGTTTGAAAAGCCCCTGATTTATCAAAATGCAATTATTGTTGTTGTCTAGTCATGTTGTTGACCAGTCATGATTAAATAGATTTATGATCAAAAGTATTCCAACTGATCTTTCACAATGTTCAGAAAGTCACATGATCCAGTGTGTCCTTTGTTTTTAAAACAGAAGTACAGAAATCTTGCTGTTATTTCTAGCAGGTCAAAGAACTGCATTAGAGTCTCTAATGTTCCAAATGATCTTTCACAATGTTCAGAAGATCACATGATCCAATGTGTCCTTTGTTTTTAAAACAGAAGTACAGAAATCTTGCTGTTATTTCTAGCAGGTCAAAGAACTACATTAGAGTCTCTAATGTTCCAAATGATCTTTCACAATGTTCAGAAGATCACATGATCCAGTGTGTCCTTTGTTTTTAAAACAGAAGTACAAAAATCTTGCTGTTATTTCTAGCAGGTCAAAGAATTGCATTAAAGTCTTTGTATTGACTTGCCATTCAGAAATTTCTCTGGACAACTACAAATGCCATAATAAATGAATAAACCAGAGAAATTCAGACAGATTATTTTTTTGATTATTAGACATCAAATGAATGGTTCAATTAACAGCTTGGAACAGTGAGATTATCACACTCTTTCACATGGTTGCTGCCACACTACTACTTTCCATTTTTAGCTCTGCTTTTTATTTTCATGCTAGCATGGGTTGGATGAAATTTCTTGAGGACATATTCCACAGTTGGTTGCACTTTCTAACGCTATCCCTTGTTTTTTGATAATGGTATTTTAGTCCATGTTTTCACATGTTGAACTATTGCCAAACATTTTGTTTATGGGAGACAAAGACTCACAGATATAAACACACACACACACACACACACATGCAACAAAACCTCCATAAACTAGAAACCCAGAAACAAGTATTACTCTTACCAGAATCAGAATCTTTATGAAGAATAACTGTGTGGTATAAATGGTGTACTATATACAACAAAACCATCATAAACTAAAAATTTAAGAACCCCTTAAACAAGTTTACCCTTATGACAGCTAGAATTTCAATGAAGGTCAACTTAAAACCAAAAGAACATGGGAAACAAAATGCAAATTTGTTATCAGTTCAAATATGCTTATGAAAGCCATTCACTATTATTATTATTATTATTATTATTATTATTATTATTATTATTATTTCAATTATTCTTATTGTTACTATTTTTCTATCCCAGTTTTAAAGTTATTTTTTAAAATCCTGTTGTGTGCCTCTGTAGAATTGTGTTATAGTTGTTTAGGGAGTTCTGTTTGAAGGAGAAAACAAAAAAAAATCTTGTTTAAATGAAAGTTGGAACTAGCATGGAACATGTATAATAAAAAATAAAAAAAACAAAAATAAAAAAAAATTCTATGAAATAAAAGAACACCATAAAAATATTCTTGAAATATGGAGAAAATTTCTTGCTGTAGACAGTCAGGTTAGGGGTTGCTCTGAGTTGACTCTGTGAATTTACACCTATTTGTCTACACAAGCATATTTGAACTGGTAACAAGTTTGTATTTATACAAAGAGTTTTAGTCAAACAGATCAACTCCAGTACGTATATTTAAGCCTGATACTTATTCAATTGGACTCTTTTGCCACAAGGACATAAACAAACCAACATACAAACACAGACACACAAACACACACATGATGAGTTTCCACACATTTTCAGTCAACCAAATTCACTCATAAAGTATTGGTTACCTTGGGGCTATAGATGTATACATACATCACTGCTTAATGCTGTTACTCCATACAAGATACAAAAGTCACAATCAACAAGCACGTCAAACATATACACCTGTCGTCACCTAACAGATATGATTATGTATAAATGACAGGCTTATATGTACAGTGTCCATGTACCAAATTTCACTCACTGGGTACTGGTCAGCCTCAGGTTATAGTCAAAGACACTTGCCCATGATACCACATGATGAAACTGAGCTTGGAATCACATAACTACAAAGTGAATGTCTTAAGCATACAGTCATGCCTGTGTCTATAACAACATCCATGTGGTGTATTAGACAAAAATTGCTTTATACAACAAATTGGAGAAAATTACCTATATTGAACATAGAAGAATTAAAATTTCCTCAAAACCATAGATTATAGAGTTCTAATAGAACAAATAGAACAACATATAGTACATAGATGGTTGATGTTTCATTAATGAAATAAAGATGATGTCTAATGATGTATACTACTTTTATCATTTAAAAAATAATATATAGCAACAGAAGCAGTGTTAATACCAAAAGATAATCTTGATCTCCAATTTAATGTTAGAACACAGAATTCTGTCATATTTACCTTGAGTGGATCTCTCATAAGGACTCGTAGTGCATAAAAAGTACACATAATTATATCACTGATAGACAAGAATAGTCTGCTATGGCCACTGGAACTGCTACATCATGTGATTTCACCCTGCTATGGGTTCTTCAGTGACAGATGTCCAGCAGTGTGATAACTGAATCTCCCGTCAATGATATATAGAGTCTCAGGGTTTATTCAGGTACTGCTGTTGCAAATAGCCAGTGGACTTATTAAAAAAATAATTAATTAATAGTAACAGAAGCAGTATTAGTACTAAGAGATAATCTTGCTCTCCAACTTAACATGGAAGTTGAGTTAGAACACACAATACTGTGGTATTTACCTTGAGTGGATCTGTCATAAGGACTCATAATACATAAAAAGTACACATAATTATATCACTGACAGATGAGAACTATCTGCTACGGCCACTGAAACTGCTAGATCACATGATTTCACCTTGCTATGGGTTCTTCAGTGACAAACGCCTAGCAGTGTGATAACAACCAAATCTCCCATCAATCATATATAGAATCACAGAGTCTATTCAGGCACTGTTGTTGCAAATAGCCAGTGACCTCCTCAAGGTATATAATGCAGTACTCTGTGTTCTAACATAATCTCCACAGATCAAGATTCCCTTTTACACTTAAATATATAAGATTCCATCAGTAGTCAAAACAGTTGGTTATATGACTGCAAATTCATAATAATTCATTGAATCTCTGCTTTCCTGTTCAATAACCACCAGTATGAATTTTGTAGAATTAAATCTAATGGACACCTGCTCTCCTATATCATATATGGCTGTTAAGAATTTTAGCAGAAATTTCTGCTTCTGACATTAACAAAGACCTTAATTGTGTGACACAAGTATTTTTGGCAAACCTCTGCTTGGCATTAAACACCTGGATCAAAAGCAAACTGATTGATAGCAGATTCCATCATAGCATGTGTTAAGTGAACTTTCTCTGACCTCAGTTTTCTCTCAGACATTTTCCTCTCCCTGTTAATGACCTAATTACTATCAACTCTCTCTCTCTCTCTCCCCATCATCCATCGATACATAGATACATATATTAATTCAATGCCAAGTATTGATGCAATTATATACATCAGTTGATATAGTAATTTTTTTTGTTGTTTTTTTTTTCCTGTTATTAAAAAAGAATTCCTTCAATTTGAACATTTTCTTATCTTAAATAAAAGAAAAAAGGATTTACACACACTCATACACAAATATATACAAGCATTATTCAAAACAGAATAAACTCCAGAAAAGGTAGAATTAATTAACATTGAGAACTATTATTAGAATATTCTTAGAATTATTAACATCTTTCATCAATGCCAAATTCAATCCAGATGATAGTTGAAATGGAATATATAGTCATGGAAATAACATAAAACATTTTGTTCATTGTCCAAAACTCTGCAGACATCTACCTTCATTTAATAATGACAATATTAATCCTGATATTTTTAATAATAATAATAATAATAATAATTATTATTATAATATTATAATATTCTTTTCTACTAGAAGTACACTACTTAAAATTTTGGGAGAAGGGGAATAGTATATTACATTGCCCTTCTCCCTTCCAAGTGCTCAATTGGTACTTATTTTATCAAGCCAAGAAGGAAAAGTCAACCTCAGTGGAATTTGAATTCACACTGCAAAGACAAACAAAATACCACTAAACATTTTACCTGGCATGCTAATGATTTTGCTAGCTTCCCACCTTAATAATGGTTTCAAATTTTGGCACAAGGCCAGCAATTTCGGGGAAGAGGCCAAGTTGATTACATCAACCCCAGTAATCAACTGGTACTTATTTATCGTGGAGGTGTGTGGCTTAGTGGTTAGGGTGTCAGCATCATGATCGTAAGATTGTGGTTTTGATTCCTGGACCGGACGACGCGTTGTGTTCTTGAGCAAAACACTTCATTTCACATTGTTCCAGTCCACTCAGCTGGCAAAAATGAGTAACGCTGTGATGGACTGGCGTCCCGTCCATGAAACCGGGTCCATGAGCCTGGCTAGGCTTTAAAAGGGCACATTTATTATTTTATATTACTTATTTTATCAACTCTGAAAGGATGAAAGGTAAAGTTGACCCTGGAAAAATTTGAATTCAGGACATAAGGACAGACAAAATACTGCCAAGCATTTTGCCTGGTGTGCTAACAATTCTGCCAGCTCACCACCTTAATAATGATAAGTAATTTTTAAAAACATAATACTTCGTTTTTGGATTTGGTTTGCAAGTTTCTTTATATGAGTTCGTGTGTTGTCTTTTTGTGCCTTATAATGTAACACACTCACCGGTAAAATTTCTACTTATTTCTTATTTTTATTTTCCTAAAATTTTCGTTGCATCTTGCAACCTTTTCAATAGTCTTGAAGTAAATGATGTGGATGAGAACAGAAAAAATTGTAGCAACAACATAGCATCAAAATACCTGACTGAATATAAAAATTGTTTTGCTTCCTGGCAAAAGCTGTTCTCCAAGCACTATTTAGAGTTGCAGGGTAGTAAAATTAAATCTCAGGTTCAGATAATACTATTAGTTCATAATGAAATGCACTTTACACTTTTTGCATAAACAACATTTCTAAAGAGAATTTGTTCCATATTTGGGGGAGAATAGTTTGAATGCTTTCTCTTTATTATTGGATAATACTGGGTAAATTCTGACAGATAAAAACGATAAACATCACCCTTTTCAAACCTAGCCAGGTTCATGGGCCCGGTTTCCCGGTTTCCGTGGCGTATGTGTTCCCCCCAGCTGGACAGGATGCCAGTCCATTGTCGCGTTACTCAAGAAACAGGAAGAGAGAGTGAGAGAAAGTTGTGGCGAAAGAGTACAACAGGGGTCGCTACCCCCTGCCTGCCGGAGCCTCGTGGAGCTTTTAGGTGTTTTCACTCAATAAACACACATAACACCTGGTCTGGGAATCAAAACTGCGATCCTCCAACCGTGAGTCCACTACCCTGACCACTGGGCCATTGCACCTCCTAACTCTGACAGAAGAAAGGGGCAAATCTGAAAGATTTGGTGAACGGGTGAGAAGCAAATAGAACTGATAAGAACATGATTATCTTGGAAAATATTTCACTAAATTCTTAATATCTTTGAAGTTGAACTTATAACCCTGGGATGTCAGAGGATGAAATGTAAGTAAGGAGAGAAGAATTAACCTTTTTTAATATTCAGATTACTTTGTCAAATATATTGCTTATTTATTCGCATTACATTGTTTTGTTCTTTTATTGTTTTATTCTTTTACTTGCTTCAGTCGTTTGACTGCAACCATATTGAAGCACTGCCTTAAAGGGTTTTTTAGTTGAAGAAATCGACCCCAGGAGTTATTCTTTGTAAGCCTAGTACTTATTCTATCATTCTCTTTTGCCAAACCACTAAGTCACGGGAACATAAACACACCAACATTGGTTGTCAAGTGATGGTGGGGAGACAAACAGACACAAACAAACACACACACATATATATATATATATATATACTAGCAGTATCACCCGGCGTTGCTCGGGTTTGTAAAGGAAATAACTATAAAGCATTTTTAGAGAGTTATAGCCAAAAAATAGCAAAAAAATGGAAAAAAAATTATGGTAAATTTTTTTTTAGTTAAAAAGGTCGAGTTGCGTCCCCTAGACAGTCTGTGGTTTGTGTTTCTGATTCTCGACCCCATGTCGAATTTATCGATTTTTTTCAGAACTGGGGGAACTTTTCAAAATTTTCGCTGCGTTAATTTTGAATTATGACATTGGGCTATGTGTGTATCAAGTTTCATCAGAATCGGTTGAAAGCCGTGGTCAGGGTGAGGGTACAACCTAACAGACACACAGACACACACACAGACAAACTGCCGTTTATATATATATATATATATTATATATATATATATATATATTATATATATATATATACAGAACAGGCTTCTTTCAGTTTCAGTCTACCATATCCACTCACAAAGCTTTGGTTGGCCCAAGCCTATAATAGATAACACCAGCATAAGGTGCCATGCAGTTTCAGTCATTAGATTGCAGCCATGCTGGGGCACTGCCTTGAAGTCAAACAATTCAACCCAATACTTGTATTTAAGCCTGGTACTTATTCTATTGGTCTCTTTTGCAAAACCATTAAGTCACAGGGATGTAAACAAACCAACATTGGTTGTCAAGTACTTGGGGGCTACATACAAATACAGACACACAAACATACATATATACATATATGATGATCTTCCATACATTTTCCGTCTACCCTACCAAATTCACCCAGAAGGTATTGATTACCCTGAGGCTGTAGTAGAAGACACTTGCTTAAAGTACCAAGCAGTGGGACTGAACTCCTAACCACATAGTTACAAAGTGAGTTTCTTTATTACACAGCCACACTTGCATTTCCTTCTTCTAATATTTTTATAAGGTGGTGAGCTGGCAGAGTCGTTAGCAGAACAGGCAAGATGCTTAGTGGCATTTTCGTTCATCTCAGTGTTCTGAGTTCAAATTCCACTGAAGTCACCTTGGCCTTTCATCCATTCAGAGTCGATAAAATAGGTACCAGTTGGGCACTGGGGTTGATGTAATTGACTCAGCCCCGCCCCTAAAACTGCTGGGTTTGTACCAAAATTTAAAAGTAATATTTTATATGGGAAGCTTCTTAATACTTTTACATCATTTTGAAAATTGTCCAGTGATAAATGTTTCTCTGTTTCTCTACACAGGATAAAGCAAATCTATTTTTTATACATTTTACCTCTTCCTTTTCAGTTTCATCATCCACTTGTATTTTCTAACATTAATCACCCTAAACATATCACACTTTTCTGTTTATATTAAATTGCAGTAACAGCCGCTTTGGTTATATGTGCACCAGAAACCAGCAAAGAAAAGGATAATACAACATTTTATCAAATATATTTATCAAGTAAATTATTAATTTTATCAAATAAATCCACAAAGTAAATAGGAATAGCAATGCTCTATAGGAAACTAGAAAGAAGAGAACAAATATTGCTTACTATTCACATGTTTTAGTTTAATTGATTAATTTCATTTAAATATGAATTACTAAATATTACATTTTGTTTATATATTAGCATATCACTCTTCCAGTTAAAGTGTCTATTTTCTGTAAATTTTCAATAATGTTTTTGGTTAATTAAAATATAGACATATTTTTCTGTATAAAAAGGATGTAGGCAGATATTTGTTCAATATACTCTAGGCATAGAAATTAATATGCTATAAAATATCATAGCCTACGCCTGAAATTCTAAATTCTAGGTTGAGCTTACTTCCCAACCACATGGCTCCAGGTTCAGTCCCACTGCATGGCACCTTAAGCAAGTGTCTTCAACTATAGCCTCGGGCCAACCAAAGCTTTTGCGAGTGGATTTCGTAAACAGAAATTGAAAGAAGCTTGTCATGTGGGTGTGTGTGTGTGTGTGTGATTGTGTGCTTTTGTGTCTGTGTTGCTCACCACCACCACCACCACTGCTTAACAACTAGTGTTGGTGTGTTTACGTCCCTGTAACTTAGCAGTTTAGTGAAAGTGACCAATAAAATAAGTACCAGGATTAAAAAAAAAAAAGTACTTGGGTCATTTCATTTGACTAAAAACTCTTCGAGGCAGTGCCCCAGTATGGCGACTATGTCTAACGATTGAATCAAGTAAAAGATACAAGGTAAGAAATATGACATCAAATATTGTAAATATTTTACTACAGAAATTAATTCCTAAATTAACTCTGGAACAAATTTGTGTCACAGCCTTGCGAAAGACAGGTTCAAACAATAACAAAAAAAAAAAGAAGAAGAAAGAAAGAAAGAAGTATATTGATGCATAAAGTATAACAATGATTTTCAATTAAAGAATTTATTTCTTCATATTGGTATGCAATAAAGATATCTATCCATTGTTTCACTTATAATATTGAAATTCTACAAATATTTTTTCTCTGTGTCACTGCACATATATAAGAAGCACATGTAGGAAGGTTCCAGGATACCTTGGGTTGCAACTCGGAGATTAAAATATTTATGATATATAATAATGATAATAATAATGAAATTATTGTATACAGTGCTCAGGTTCACCACAACATTCAAAAAACTTCATTGTAGACAACGAAAGTTTTAGGAAATATGTATAGATTTAGAGATTTGGCACATAAGTATTTATATAGATGAACACACATACATGAACGCATGCACATGCATACACACAGACCCATACACACAGACCCATGTATATACATCTGTATGTGTACATGTATGTGCATATATATATATATATATATATATATATACACTAGGGGCATGTATTCCAGGTGTACTAAGTGTATGGCACACACCCATCGAAAAATGGCAAATTCTATATATAAATATTAACCTTACTCATTAATTTAATCACAAATCTTAATGGAAAACTTTTTTTATTCCCCTGCTTGAAATTTGGTGGCATTGCGAGTGGCAGCATACCCAATATAATAACCACCATATACCATTGATATACATATATAGGTATGGTAGATAAGTTCAGTAAAATCTAGATTCAGATGAATGTGGTAAAGTTAAAGGCACCAGAATTTAGTATGGTATTATCCATATAATTTAAAATAAGGTGATTATAATCAAAATATGCAAAAAAGATATCCTTGTTGCTTATTTATATATATATATATATATATATATATATACACACACACACACACACACATATGTATACACACACACATATGCATATATATACACACACATACACATATATATATATAAAAAGAGATAGAGAGAGAGTGATACATGTATATTAATATACATGATATATATGAATGTAAGTGTATATATATATATATATATACACACACATATATATACACACACACATATGCATATATATACACACACATACACACATATATATATATAAAGAGATAGAGAGAGAGCAATACATGTATATTAATATACATGATATATATGAATGTAAGTGTATATATATATATATATATATATATATATATATATATATATATATATATATATGAATATGTATATTCTTAAATGTTTACGTTTGTTTTGTGTGTGTATTACTTAGAAATTTAACATGAATGTATTTAGTGAAATAATGGATACCAAAATTTCTGTTCCTAAAAAAGAAATTTTGACAACTGGTTCTTAACAATTTGGAAATAATATATGAAAATGTCGAATTTTTTTTTAAAAAATGCAACAGAATTTTTAGGGAACAGTCTATATGACATTCTTTATTACCAATATAATACTATTTATCGCTTACATAAGCCCGTATATATTCATAAAATATTTACATGTGCTTATTAAAAAGCTATGGAAGAGTAAATGTCTAGACTTTTATTTGAGATAAGATTTGTTAATGTAACGGTCCTATTTCTTTTTATATCAAATCTTATTTCCTCCATATAAATTTTAAAATATTATATGAAATAAAACAAGATACATTCTTCTCAATCATTAATTTAAATTTTACAGTTTAAGTCAACAGGAGTTTAACTATAACAAAATAAATTTACTACTATAATCGTAAATTTTAAGAGATTTTCATAGCAGAGACAGCCAACTACTTACACAGGAAGTTTAAATCAACGTTCATTTTCATCTTAATCGATTCTCATATTAATTAATAGACTTAGTACGGCAGGAAACCACGCCTCCTCATACTAAACCAGATACTAGCTGTTAATGCCATTACAAAACTATCTAGTAAAATATGGCCACGACTGAAATTCACTTATCAGCATAATTTTATGTCTTTTATATATATATTTCAAAAAGTTGACTGTGGCCATGCTGGGGCACTGCCTTGAAGAGTTTAGTACAACAAATTGATCCCCACCTCCCCACCAGTACTTATTTTTAAAAACCTGGTTCTTGGTCTATCAGTCGCTATTGAAAAGCTGCTGAGTTATGGGAATGCAAACAAACCAACACCAGTTGTCAAGTGGTGGAAAACACATTCACACACACACACATATACAAAAAGAGAAAAATATTTTGATGGGCTTCTTTCAGTTTCCATCTACTAAAATCCACTCATAATGCTTTGGTTGACTTGGAGCTAAAGTAGAAGACACTTGTCCAAGATGCAGCACAGTGAAACTGAACCCACATGAACATGATTGAGAAACAAGCTTCTTAACCACTCAGCCACACCTGGACTCTTTATACTTAATTACAATAAAACGTTCCTAATTATTCTTTTACATCGCTTATATTTATCTACATGACACATAAAGAAACAGAAAGAAAAATATGCTAACAAGGGTAACACCTTGGAAAGAGTAACTTAAGTGGCACTCAGTCAGTTACAACAACAGCAACAACAAAAGTTCCAGTTGATCTGATCGATGGAACAGCCTGCACAAGAAATTATCATACAAGTTGCTGAGCACTCCACACACCTACATACCCATACCCAGGGAGATTCAACATGACACACCGAATGTGACAAGGTTGGCCCTTTCAATTACAGATACTACTCATTTTTACCAGCTGAATGGGCTGGAGTAACATGAAATGAAGTGTCTTGCTCAAGGACATAATGTGCCACTGTGAATTGAACTCACAATCTTACAACCATGAACCATATACCCTAACCACTAAGTCATGTACCGCCCCTGATATTATTTATTTATTTATTGCCCACAAGGAGCTAAACATAGAGGGAACAAACAAGGACAGACAAAGGGATTAAGTCAATAACATCAACTCCAGTGCGTAACTGGTACCTATTTAATCAACCCCGAAAGGATGAAAGGCAAAGTCAACTTCGGCGGAATTTGAACTCAGAATGTAACAGCTCACCACCCTAAAATTATAATACATGATTAATATTATATTATATAATATAGTATTATTTACTCCTAAAGAGAATAGTCCCATCTAAGATGCCTTTCACCTTTGGTCTGCTCTATTAAGGTTGACTAAGGAGAAAATGAGAACAATTATTACTAAGTGAAATGAAAGGATTCACATATTTATTCAAGATTGCTTTGAGAGTTGTTGCTAATCACTAAAGTTAACATATGAAGTGATTTCAGAATTTTATATCATTAAATCATTAAAGCAATATATATATATTATGTATATATATATATATATAATATATATAATATATTATATATATATAATATATATATATAACATGTAATACACACACACACACACACACATATATATATACATGTATATTTATATATAACATTATATATATATTGACATATATATATATGTAGGCAGCGGCATATGGTGTGTGGTAAGAAGCTTGCTTTCCAACCACATGGTTCAGGTTCAATCCCACTATGAGGCACCTTTGGTGAGTGTCTTCTACTATAGCCTCGGGCCAACTGAAACCTTGTGAGTGGATTTGGCAGATGGAAACTGAAAGAAGCCTGTCGTATATATATATATATATATATATATATATATATATATATGTATATATATATATTGTGCCTTTGCCTTTGTGTTAGTCCCCTCACCATCACTTGACAACAGATGTTGGGGTGTTTACAACCCTGTAACTAAGCAGGTTGGCAAAAGAAACTTATAGAATAAGTACTAGGCTTACAAAGAATAGATCCTGGGGCCATTTGTTCGACTAAAGGCGGTGCTTTAGCATGCCCACAATCAAATTGACTGAAACAAGTAAAAGAAGAAAAGGAATATATATATATATATATATATATATATATATATATATATATATAAACATATGCGCGCGCGTGTATATATATATATATATATATATGCACACACACACATACACACATATATATATATATATACATATAAACACACGTGTGTATATATCTATGTGTAGATATATGTGTGTATGTATATATATATATATATATATATATATATATATATATATATATTATATATATACATACATATATATATATATATATTATATATATGGAAAGAGAGAAAGAAAGCTTCAGCCTGCGTAATTGAATTATGACTCAACAAGTGCACATAATTTTTATTACGGTTGCTAAAGGAGTTATGTCCCTTGCACTGTAGCAGCAGTGATTTGAGAAGAGAAAAAAAAAAAACGTTAACAGATTAAACTTAATTTAAGAAAATCAATAAGTAGAGACAGTGCAATAAGTAATATTAAAATTTTCATCCCCCAATAAAACAACAGTAGTTCTGTAGTTTATTCATTTTCCTTTGACGAAATCAACTGAATATTAGAAGTAAAAAAAAAATTAATTCGTATATCTTATAAAATAAAGCAACAATTTGCAAATTTATAAGAAAAAATACGGAATACGATGATCACAAGGTGCTATTTCTAGGAGGTCGAGCGATCTTGTAGCAGTTCCTTCGTAGTCTGGTTTTATGCTTCTATTTAGCTCTCTGGCTATTACGTTGATATGCACACACACACATAATGTGTCAATGTACCTGTGTATACATACACAAACATACATGCATATACGTATGTATGCATGTATGTATATACTCTTTATTCTTTTACTTGTTTCAGTCATTTGACTGTGTCCACGGTGGAGCACTGTCTTAAAGGGTTTTAGTCGAAGAAATCGATCCCGGGGCTTATTCTTTGTAAGCTTAGTACTTCTTCTATAGGACGCTTTTGCCAAACCGCTAGGTTACGGGGACATAAACACACCACCGTCGGTTGTTAAGCGATGGCGGAGGAACAAGGACACGCGCGCACACACACACACACATACATATATATACGATGGGCTTCTTTCAGTTTTCGCCTACAAAATCCACTCACAAGGCTTTGGTCGGCCCGAAGCTATAGTTGAAGACACTTGGCCGAGGTGCCATGCAGTGGGGCTAAACCCAGAACCATACGGTTTGGAGGCAAGTTTCTTACCACACAGCCACGTGCACGTGTGTGTGTGTGTGTATAATTTTAAATCTTTTCCTTCCTTCAGTCATTGGACTGCACTCTTGCTGGGGCATCACCTTCAAGGGCTTTAGTTGAACAGCTTGATCCCAGGATTATTTTTCAAGCCTAGTACTTATTCTGTTAGTCTTTTCACCAAACATCTAAGTTACAAGGATGTAAACACACCAGCACCGGTTGTCAAGTGGTAAGGTGGGGACAAACACTCACATACACATGTAACATCGTGTGTACCGTTGGCGATTTTTTTTCCACTGTCTTCCCTTCTCTGGATCTTTCCTTCTCCTATGTTTCCGACGAAGAGCTCCGCTCGAAACGTTAAACCCTCCTTCTTTCCTTCTTTCCTGAGCGTCCAATAATACTATATTTGTTCCACGTCCTCGCGTTGTTGTGTTTTTTTTTGTGCTTTCTTGTTTGGATTAACTATATATATATATATATATATTTATATATGTTGGGCTTCTTTCAGTTCTGCCAAATCCACTCACAAGGCTTTGGTCGGCCTGAAGCTATAGTAGAAGACACTTGCCCAAGGTGCCACACAGTGGGACTGAACCCTGAATCCTGTGGTTGGGAAGCAAGCTTCTTATCACACAGCCATATCTTAAGGTTGTGTTTGTTTTTATGTTTAGTTATAATACAAACTATTTTACATTTAACAGACTGGTTACTCCATACATTGGTAGAGTACAAATTTATTATTCATATACAGGAAGGTTGTTGACTGTTACTTTGAAGTTTCAGTCAGTTAAGCAATCGGACAATGACTTAACTGACTGAAGCTTCAATGTCACAATCAATATATATACATATATATATACATACATACATATATACATTATATACATAC
>NC_043005.1:44273817-44298817 GCF_006345805.1 Octopus sinensis
TAGAATGAACATGTATGTACACTATGTACAATGAATTTTTATTGGTAGCATTTTAACCTTTTTGATTTCACCATTTTAACCCTATTGGTAGCATTTTAACCCCTTATTCTATGGTACAAACTTCTTGTTTTAACCCTTTAGCATTTAAACCAGCCATATCCAGCCAAACTGTTCTACCTGTTTCAGGTTCAAACCGGCCAGATTTAGTTTCTCACATCTATTTTACAGTATCATTCTAAAAATAAACAGTGACATTATTGAAATCTCAAAGTTACAAGATAATGCATTATTAATACAAAACTGAATAAATAAGCATTACTTTCACAGAGTAATCTGAATGCTAAAGGGTCCAAGTGCTGTAAGTTATATTCTTCCACCAAAATTTCATGTTAATTCATGTTCCATACACCGGCTTGATAATGGCTTCAAATTTTGTCACACGGCCAACTATTTCAGGAGATGGGGTAAGTCAATTATATCAACCCCAATACTCAGCTGGTACTTATTTTATAGATCCTGGCAGCATTTGAACTCAGAATGTGAAGTCAGAAGAAATGCCACTTAAGCACTTTTTCCAGCACAGTTACAGTACAGCTAGCTTGCTGCCTTATTTCATAATAGTAATAATAATTTCAAATTTTGGCACAAGGCCAGTAATTTCAGAGGAGGGGGAATGTCGATTACATCAACCCTGGTGCTCAATTGGTAATTATTTCATCAACCGCAAAAGGATCAAAGGCAAAGTCGACCTCAGTGGAATTTGAACTCAGAACCAAAAGACAGACAAAATACTGTTAAGCATTTTACCCGGTGTGCTAACAATTCTTCCAGCTCCACAGCCTTCCATCAGCTGAATAATGACAGAAGTTATTTCACTAAATTCTTCATAATTTTCCAAATTAATTGAAATAAAAGCCATGTAGTTTTAAAAAAATATCATTTATATTTTACTAGTTTCAGTCATTAGATTGTGGTCATGCTGATGTACCGCCTTGAAGAATTTTAGTCAAGCGAATCAACCCCAGGTTTTACTTGTTTTTAAGCCTAGTACTCATTGTATCAGTCTCTTTTACCGAACTGCTAAGTTATAGTAACATAAACACACTAACACCAATTGTCAAGCAGTGATGGGAGACTAACACAGACACATACACACACACAATACATACATATATATATATATATATATATATATATATATAATGGGCTTCTTTCAGTTTCTGTCTACTAAAAACATTCACAAGGCTTTGATCTACCCAAGGCTATAGTAGAAGACAGTTGCCTAAGGCACCACATAGTGAGATTGAACCCAGAACCATGTGGTTGAGAAGCAAACTTCTTACCACACAGCCACACCTGCATCTGGTAACAAAAGGAGAAAAATTTTAAGTATTTTATTTTTGTTATTTTATTTTTTAGTCTTTTTTTTATTTTAAACTTTGTACAACTAAATTGGAAGTTTCTAGAAACCCATGACTGTGAAAGGTTTGTTAAAAACACATCAAAACTAAGTACTCTTCCAAATACCAAAACCACAACTATAAAGTGAGATTAGTAACTACTTTTAGTGAAAAAGTATTAATACTAAATAGAACAGAGTTTACTTGTGTGACCTCAAGACAGAGAAGTATACATTTAACTATACATCGTTATACCTATCATTGTAATAAAGCAAATAGGCCTATAAATGATATAAAACATCACTAGTTTCCCTGGACTTTTGTTTTTTATTTCCTATAAAAGTTATACTCATTCTTTACATTTTTCTAAAATATTCCATCCCAGAAAAAAATATAATCAATAATTCATTATTGTTGCCATTTCATATCAACATTCTACCAGGATACTGATGAACAGATTGATAAGCAGGTTTGTTTTTTTTAATTTTATTTTATTCCTGATGATGTATTTAATTGTTTTTTGCATAAAAAAACAAACTATTTGGCTCAATTGGAATATGATCTTGAGTTATGTATAACCCCATGATCAACAAATGGTAGGTTACATTGAATTTTTGTTTTGTTTTGTGTGCATCTTGTGTTTTTTGTTTGTTTGTTTTTTCATTAGTTTGGGCAACACATTCATTTCTTTGAATTTTGGTTTAACGATATTAATTGAAAATAAATATAAAATGTAAGCACCATGAAATTCATAAGATAAGCTCACACAAAAATATTATCAAAATTATCAACCTATTACACAAAAGTACACAAGTATGGGTGCAGGCACGGTTGTGTAGAAGAAGTTTGCTTCCTAACCACATGGCTTTAGGTTCACTACCATTGCATAGCACCTTGGGCAAGTGTCTTCTTCTGTAGCCTCAGGCTGACCAAAGCCTTGCCAATGGATTTGGAGATGGAAACTGAAAGAAACCTAATGTGTCCAACCCATGCCAGCATGGAAAGCAGACATTAAACGACAATGATGATGATGATGATGATGACATATATATATATATATATATATATATATACACACACACACGCACACAAGTATTCGAGGTGCTTCATTCAACTAAGAATTCTTCAAGGCAGTGCTCCAGTATGGCCACTGTCTGATGACTGAAATTATGTCCCTCAGAAATGATGATTAGTTTCTAAAACTAAAGTTTGTATTGCAGGTTCAATTCTTGGTTGAGATATTTCATTTCTCTTACTCTTTGCTCATTGTTTACAATGTGTACCCCAGTTTTAGAACAAGTAACATTGGTAGCATAGAGAGGGGATGCCGGTATGCATTGATGACTGCTGGTCTTCCATGAACAACCTTGCCTGGACTTGAGCCTCGGAGGGAAACTTTCTAGGTGCAATCCCATTTTCATTCATGACCGAAGGGGGTCTTTACCCATTACCCTATTATAGATACGATTCAGTTAAAATAGTGGTTCTCAACAAGGATCCATATAATCCTTGGGGACCTATATGACTTGTGGGAGTCTATATATGATATTGCTGTAAAAATTTATGTGCAACAAATTGGTTAAACTTCTACAAGGCACAAAATATTTTTACAGTATTTTATACAATACTTAATAATATTTAATTATAAAAATATAATATGGTTCTTTTAAACATTGAATGGTTATGAGGGTCCAGTAGAGTTAAATAGGAATCAAAAAGGTTTATAGGCATAAAAATGGTTGAGAACCACTGAGTAAAAGCCTAAATACCCAAATTTTGAACTTCTCAATTAGGAGTTCTCATGTCAAATTCTTTTTTGAATATTATTTAGCACACACATAGACGCACACAAACTACAACAGACACATTGAATGACAGGAAAATCTGGAATTCTGATCATAAAGGACAACTTTAACCCTTTAGCATTCACATTATTCTGTCAAAAGTAATGCATGTTTATTCTCATTCTTTTGAAGTAATCATGCATTATCTTGTAAGATTTCAATGGTGTGACTATAAATTTATAGAATGACATTGTTGGACAGGTATGAGAGGTTGGATCTGATCAGTTTTAACATAAAACATGTAGAATACTGGGGCTGGCTTAAATTATAAAGGGTTAAACCCTTTATTTGGATATTTTGCATATTGGTTTCGAATTTTGGCACAAGGCCAGCAAGTTCAGAGGAGAAGGCAAATCAGTTACATTGACCCCGTGCTTGACTGTTACTTATTTCATTGGCCCCCAAAAGGTTGAAGGGCAAAGTTGATCTTGGCAGAATTCAAACACAGAACATAAAAATAAATTGCAGCCAAGCATTTTGTCCTGCAGGCTAACGATTCTGTTAGCTCATCATCTTATTTATATATCAATTTCATTGTTAATAAAAAGGGTAAAAAGGGTAAAGGCACCCTTCAGTTATGAATGATCATGGGATGCACCTAGAAAGTTACCCTCTGAGGCACAAGTCCAGGTAAGGTTGTTTATGGAAGACCAGCAGTCACCCATGTATACCAGTTACCCATCTCCATGCCACTGATATTATCCAAGGGAAGGGTAAAGGTCAATACAGCTTGGCACCAATGGCATTTTTACAGTTGAGTGAACTGGAGCAATGTGAAAAATAAAGTGTCTTGCCTAAAAGCACAACACACAGCTTGGTCCAGGAACTGAACTCACTACCACATGATTGTGAGCCCAATGCTTTAACCACTGAACCACGTAACTTCACTTTCATTGTTAATACAATCTATAACCATTATACAAGACAGACTGAAAATGTAATTTGTGCATCTGTTTTACTAAAAACTTTCTAAACACACCTTCCTCAAGACCAGAGTTACATCATATTATCTCATAAAGGAGGGGTTCCTCTCACATGTTTCTTTTTGAACATGTAACAGTGGGGCCACCTATCCACCTCTCATCTTGATCTATGTAGAGATGGCCATCCCTATGATTAAGTCCTCAGAACATATCCCTGGCCATTCTTTGGAGTAATGCATTCATAATTTTGATTGCTGTTGCTATGAAACACTTGCATGATAGAATAAAAAAGGTGAATTGAAAAAAAAAAATTAGGTTAGACAAGTAGTAAACCTCTATCAAATGATATTCTGCTAAATATGCAAGTTATTGTATCAATCGTAGGAATTATAAAATAATTCTCCCTTAGAAGCAGAGTTATGTTTCCATCATTTTAAGCTAAGGTAAATTGTCTGCAACTACGACAAAATAAATGTGAATAAAATTAAAGGTGGAAGCTGGAAGACAAATGGAGCCATTTATATGTTCTTTGTTTCTTCCTTCAATTTACTCATTAGTTACTTTTAGACATGCACATACACACACGTACACATATTTTATAGGTTCAGTCATGGCTATAGAGTTAAGAAATTCATTCTAAAATCACATGATTTTACACATACACATGTATACAGACACACAAATATCATACACATATATCATACACATATACACACACATACATACACACGTGTGTATAACCAGACATTGGAGCTTAACGTGCATATATGTAAATTTTGTTCAGTTGAATTATCAGTAAAGTTAGCTGAAATTAATATTTAATAACTAATTCTTAATGACTATTGTAAATGGATTTGCTAACATGTATTGAAAACATATCAGGTTATGTTTGTTACTTAAGGCTTCAGCTGTTACCATTCTGTATAAGTGATATGTCAAATTCTCTGTAAACCACACATCATTAAAATAACTAGATTTAAGTTTGTCACAGTAAATTAGCATTGTCTTGAGCCTTGTATTATCGGATTTTTAAATGAAATGTCTACATATTTTATACATATCTGTCTCATACATTTTTATTTAATTCAACAATATAAATAAATATATTTTTTCTTATTAGGTGTTCTTTATCCTCGTAAAGGTTAGACTATCAAGCTAGAGTATACTCAGTTTCTTTCCAGTTTCACGTTGCATTCAAATTTTTTGAATAGTTTTAGAAAAATAATTGCAGAAACTGATTAGAAAAAGTATATTTTCACAGAAAGATTATATGAATAATTCAAACTAAAAGTGAATAACTCACTATTACATATACAATAAATGTCAACATTCATTTTATAAATTAAACATATCTTTCAAAATGTACATAAGATAGGAATTCATATTTCAACAGGATGTCATTGTCGTTGTCATCATCATTGTTGTTGTTGTTATTGTTGTTGTTCTCACCATCATTTCATTACTCCAGGTTGGCATGTGTTGCATGGGTCATTAGAGTTTAAATAATTCTTTCCTTTTTTTAAATAGATCTGCTGGGTTTTGAGAAATAGATACTTCCATGACCTTTACAGGCATCCTTAAACCAGTGAGATTGATGTCATTAATGTCCCTTCTGAGAGACGGAATTTCAGGGTTGACATCCTGGAAAGGAAGGGTAAGGTATAGAGTTTACTTCCAGGACCTGGGAACTGGATACAGCAAGGATGATGAGAGAAGGAGAGAATAATTCCAACCAAATCTGGTGTTCTGTGTGCGAAATGCAGTGTATACAGGGGAGAGGGGGCTGGAAAGTTCCTGGTTTTAAGGGTATTGTGAAAGGCCAGGCTGGAGGCCCAACCTTTGGAGTTCTTTCATAGGGCTTAGAAAAACTGAAGGATTACTGCAATAAGAGTGTGACTCTGAATAAAATCATAATTAACTGATCCTCTTGTATTTTCTTTTACCCAAATCTAGGAGTTTTTCAGCACCCCCTCATACTAGATGTGTTTGCACTAGAGAAGGTACTCAATATGGGTGAATTAAAGAATTCCCACTAACCTACATCAGTTCCTATTTGGAGTTACTACCATCTTAGATGTGTAATTTGTGATGGGGTTAGATAAATAGGTTTTAGAATAAATAATTTCACAGGTGAGACAAAAAGGTAAAATAAAATGAAAAATATTTATTTTTTGAAATAACTGAGAAATTATGCCATAATTACGTTGATATCCTTGATGAACATTGATGAGAAAATAGCTAAACAGAAAGATCAATAAAATTATAAAAGTGGCATTACTATTAAATCTATGGAAATGGTAGAAACATAATAAATGGTATGAACATGTAACAATGTCGTTCATACATGGTCAGTCATGAAAATGAAAGTAGACAGTAATTATATTGTAAATTAACTTTTCTAATAAATAGTTATGAATCAAATCTTGGGAATCGTGAAATTCCATGGAAAGCATAAATTTATGGGAACTTCATCATTTTTGTTTTTTTTCCATAGAAGAAAGTAAGAAAATATTAAAATGTCTTTATGTTATATTGATGGTAATTACTATAAATATGATTAAATGCACATTTTATAATGTAATCTGTGAATTTATGTTAATCCCAAACTTACTCATTTTACAAACAATACATTTTGTAAAGACTAATGATGTGTTCATATAATTTTTGTTACAGACATAAACATCATCAAGAACCACAGCTGTAACCTCTTCAGTACAAATTAGCTATCTTCAGGATAGAATTCATTATGAATGGCACTAGATATTCTCTTGTTTAGTTTTAATCCTTTTTGTGATCATATTTCTAATGAAACACATTGCCTGTGTCTTTAAATTAAATTTGAAAATAATCAAGAATTTGGATGGCGACAGTAAAATAACAGAGTCATTATTAACCTGGTGTGAGGGTGGTAGATTGGCAGAATGATTAGAGCAATGGAAAACATATTTTGTGATAGCTGTTCTTGTTCTTTATATTCTGAGTTCAAATCCTGCCAAAGTCAAATTACCCTTTCACCCCTTCATAGTTAATAAAATAAAATACCGATCAATTACTAGAGTCAACTTTAATCAGGACAAATACCCCACCTCCACATAGGACAATTCCCCACCCCCAAACGACAGCTACTCCCTAGGACAATTACCCCTCTTGGTTAATTACTCCCTCTTCAATATATTAAGAAGTTTTAATTCATCATCTGTTGTCTCAAGGGTAACTGTCTTGGTGGGGCGGGGTGTTACTGTCCATGGGGGTAAATGTCCTAGACTCAAGTCAACATAATCAACTGATTCTCTAACTTTCTCACTTGGAGCCCATCATCATCATCAACATTTAACGCCTCTTTTCCATGCTGGCATGGGTCGGATGGCTTGACTGGCAAGGCCAGGGGTCACACCAGATTCCATAGTCTGTTTTGGCTTGTTTTTGATGACTGGATGCCCTTCCTAACACCAACCATTCTACAGAGTGTACTAGGTGCTTTAACACATGTCACCATCACCAGTACTTTTTAAGTAGCACCAGTACTTTTTACGTGACACCAGCACCCACACCAATGCTTTTTACGTGGTACCTTGGTTTTAGGATCTCAATTTTGTTGTGGTGAGAGGGTATTCTCAAGTACAGCAATATGCCACAGAATTTATTAATGTGGTGTTATGAAACATAATCTAATGAAAGTTTATTATTTATATATTATTTGTACATTATGATGGAAAGCTTTCATTCAAATAAGACCACATTAAATGAGAAGTTTTGTATCACAAAAAGAGAGTGGTTTCATGTACATTGTTATTGAAAGGGTTAACTAATAACATAAGTTCTTTCTTATACAAGCACTAAATAACAAATTCATAGGAAGTAGACAAGTTGATTCATTCATCTTCAGTTTATTACTTGTACTTATTTTATTAAACCCAGAGAAGGAACATATATGTCAACCTTGGCAGGATTTGAACTTAAAACCCAAAAAAGAACTTAAGACTCCAGAAAGGCATTTTGTTTGGCACATGACTTACAAGTTTTAACAACCTGAAAAATATCGAAAATTATATGCTATTTTGATATTTAATAATAGTTTGTACTTTTATTCTGGTACAACTTGGACATTTCTGATTTCTTCATAAATTTCAACCTTGCAACTTCTTAACAGAGAAATCTAAAATTCTTTGCTATGACTGCCTGCATCTCAAATCTTTATTAATCTACATCTCTATCTGAGTATGTCCCACCAATGTATAGTTATTTTTACTCAGTATGTATTATTTATTTGTTTTATATCTTCTATACTGAAAGAAATACCACAAAGCATGCTTTCCAATACTTGAATGATTTTGCCAATCCACTTCTTTTACACCAGCTTAATAATGAAACAGTTATACACCCAGAATCTTTAATTATTTTTCACTAATACTCAATTTAAAGATCTCTTTTCCTTAAATCTGCTAATTGCTTTAATCTCCACCTCAATTTCTTTAGCACTTCTAGAAAACGTAGCTACTTATTTTGTGACAAGAATCACTATACATAATGCACCAAATACTCTGTTTTTAGTTAGTCTTCAGGAAATTCATTTTGAAACACTACTTCACAAGTAAAAAAAAAATGCTCTTACTTCTTATGCCATAACTAGAAAATATAAGAAAAACTACCAGCCCTTTCCTTATCTTACAAACAAAATAGACCTTCCAGGTAGCTATATATTTTTTATAATATAGATTATGTTACTCCATTATAAATTCTTATTTAGCTAATTCTTAAGATCACTTATCTAAGTATATTAACTTGATACATGAGGAAATCATCCAGAACAGAAACCTATTTCAGCTTCTACATCCTCTTTCTTTTACCTCTTAATTCCATAGTTTCTAACTTGAAGTAATAACTAATTGCCCAAGAAACAGAAGTAATCAAAAAACTCCAAAAAGGCTCTGACATATTTTTTTTTTATTTTTCTACTGTAGACAGACCAAGATATATTTTAAAACAAATTATAATTAGCTACAGCTTCAGAAAGCTGAGTAAGCTAAGCAAAACCTAAATATACATTTTTTTATGCCACCACAAAGTTTGAGACAAGCAATAATAATGTAATGATACTTAACAGACTACCAAGAGAATATCTGTAAATACTGAGAGAAATAAACTCCATATGAATGATATGTCACTTATATAAGAAATTTTAATTTATTTTTATATCTGCAGGGTGTCACTTGAAGATTGGATCATTTTATGAATTCTAGGAAATATTTAATAGCACATTGCATTTCCTAGTAGCAAGTACTCAGTTATGAAGAGATTCAATGTGGAGCTTGGAAAAGTTAGGTCAAGTGGTGTTCATTGTACAGTGAAATCCTTGTAACAGTATTTCAATTAATAAGCTCTGGGTCACTGAACACAGATCTAAATGGTATACACACGCATACAAACACAAATACGTGCACACGGACACACACACACACACCTATGACCTTTCTATATTAATAATATCCCACTTAATAAATTAAACAATTATTCATTTCTTTATTGCCCACAAGGGGCTAAACATAGAGGGGACAAACAAGGACAGACAAAGGGATTAAGTCGATTACATTGGCCCAAGTGTGTAACTGGTACTTGTTTAATCGACTCTGAGAGGATGAAAGGTAAAGTCGACCACAGCGGAATTTGAACTCAGAATGCATCGGCAGACAAAATACCACTATGCATTTCACCCAGCATGCTAATGATTCTGCCAGCTCGCCGCTAATTACAGACAATGATCCCCTTAAGAATTTAATAGTTTCTTTCTGAATGTCTTTTCTCAAAGTTTTCTCATTTTCTTCTAATCTCAAACTTGGCAAATCAAATGTGCTACAATACAATTTTAACATTTATTACATATATTTATCATAAATATAAGATTTATCAATATCTGCAATGAAAACAGTATCTCTCCAAATAGAGAATAAAAAACAAAACAAAAGAGAATAGAAAATAGTTTTGCCAGTGTATACAGAGAAAGGAAATAAACATCTAAGCAAAGGCATTTTTTCATTATTATGAAGAAGTCCAAGGTGGTGAGTTGGCAGGATCATTAGCATGGTGGGAAAAATACTGAGCAGCATTTCATATACTCTTTTACTTGTTTCAGTCATTTGACCGTGGCCATGCTGGAGCACCACCTTTAGTCAAACAAATCGACCCCAGGACTCATCCTTTGTAAGCCTAGTACTAATTCTATTGGTCTTTTTTGCCGAACAGCTAGGTTACAGGGACGTAAACATACCAGCATTGGTTGTCAAGTGATGTTGGTGGGACAAACACAGACACACAAACATATATACACACACACATACATATATATATATACATATATATGATGGGCTTCTTTCAATTTCCATCTACCAAATCCACTCACAAGGCTTTGGTTGGCTCGAGGCCATAGTAGAAGACACTTGCCCAAGGTGCCATGCAGTGGGACTGAACCCGGAACTATGCGGTTCGTAAGCAAGCTACTTAGCACACAGCCACTCCTATGCCTATATTATATTAACAATAATATCTTTACATTCTGAGTTCAAATTCCACCAAGGTCGACTTTACATTTCAACCTTTCAGGGTTGATGAAATAAGTACCAGTTGAGTACTGGAGTCAATGTAATTGACCATCCCCCTCCCTTATATTTCAGGCCTTGTACCTAGAGTAGAAAGGATTATTATTATTATTATTAAGAAGTTCATTTTGAAATTATAATGGGACTAAATGATTTCAGCAGTAATAAAATTATGTATGTATCACATGCATGTGTTTTTGTGTGTATTATAGTATATTCTCTTTTGATCATTTACTGGTTTCAGATATTAAACTATGGCCATGCTGGGGCACTGCCTTGAAGAATTTTAGTTGAACAAATCAACCCCAATACTTTTTTTTTTTAAAGCCCAGTAATTCTCTTGGTCTTTTTTGCCAAGCCCCTAAGTTACAGGGACATAAACATACCAACACCAGTTGTCATGTGATGGTGGGGGACAAATACTACAAACACAAAGACACACTCATACATAAATATATGACACACTTCTCACAGTTTCCATCTACCGAATTTAGTGGGACTAAACCCGGAACCATATGGTTAGGAAGCAAACTTCTTACTACACAGCAACACCTGTATGTGTATGTGTGTGTGTGTGTGTGTTTGACAAACACACACATCATATATCAAATATCAAAAACACACACGCTATATAGAGATAAATAAATCAAACAAGCTTCATTCAGGTAATGCATAGTTTGAAAAAGTAGAACAAGTAAAAAATAAAAATGAAAATAGTGAAAACAGGCACAACCATTATATCATTACTATTTAAGTCAAAACTATTTAAAAAATACATTTTGCACTGACAACTGCAGTATGGACAGAACAGAACAAAATCACAGACAAACTGTAAAACTAAACATATTTCTCTGAGGCACATGGGAAGGCCACGCAAGGAGACCAATACAACATATATAAGGGAAACGGCCTGCAGCATAAGTGAAATGACTGCAGAACATTGACAAGAAGACAATAAAAAGAAACTTTATTAACACAGTGGGTCAGGCTCTCTTGTACATTATAGTCGTTTTCTCTTAAACCCAAGTTTTCATCCTGCTCACCTCTGCTATAAAACACATGCAGACTAAGATTACACATCCAATGTAGCAGACTTTCTTCATATCCTTTGCATTCAATAGTTATGACTTGCTGTCAAAAAGCATAATCCTTTGTACACAAAACACATACATCTACGCTCTACTCAAAGAGAGAAACTCTTTGTTGCCAGCAGTGGCAATATTTCTTTTTTCACTCTGTTCTTTTTATGGCCACTGTAATTTCAAAGGACCCTGCTCTACAGCTGATTAGACTGCCTAGGTCAATGTTTCTTATGGAGGGATCTGTGAGAATTAAAAATAGTGCAGACAAATTTGCCATACTTAATAAAATTAGTTGGTTTAAAAAGTTATCTAACATCATGGGGGGAGGGAGAAGAATTTTATGGATACAAACTCTATTTTGTCTTCTATTAAGAGGAGACAAGTATACCATTTCACTAATATGTTTGGGTGGAGGAATAATATCAATATTTATCACTTTGAGAACTGCTTTAATGCAGCCCTCCTAATATTAAAACACATTTGTTTTGACTTGTTGGTGCTCTGATAATTAATATAAATAAATAAATGCACCCTTTTAAAGCCTAGCCAGGCTCATGGGCCCAGTTTCCCAGTTTCAATGGCATATGTGTTCTCCAGCTCGACAGGACGCCAGTCCATCGCAGCGTTACTCATTTTTGCCAGCTGAGTGGACTGGAGCAACATGAAATGAAGTGTTTTGCTCAAGAACACAACACGCCGCTCGGTCCAGGAATCGAAACCACAATCTTACGATCATGGTGCTGACACCCTAACCACTAAGCCACGTTCCCCCACACTCTGCTAATTACTCCTGTATATCTGCCATATATAAAGTCTCTATTCAATGTTAGCCTACCTGTGATCTCAATACACTACTTTTACATCTGTAGTTCATACCAGTACAACACATGGAATTCCTACTCCTTTTTTTGCATGTTGAATATGACTGTCTCCCTGATAGCAGTAGAGACCTGTTTTCTTTCCTATTTACTAAAACTGTCATCTTCACCAAGTTTATCATAACCTGTAAAAACAAAATCTAGATTTTATTTTCACATCTGGCACTTCCTTTCTACATCTTCTGCTGGCTCTTCTACAAGGATTATGCCATCAGCAAATAAGAGTTGCCATGGACAGCAAATCTTAAACTCGTCTGTTACAGCTTAGAGAACAATAATGAATAAGCAAGTGTTGAGTGTCTAGTTTTGATGGACACCTACTTCAACATAAAATTTCTCACTGAACTCACTGCTAACTCTCACTTTGCTGACAACATTTCTGTACATGGCTTGCACTGATCTCGCCTGTCATTCACCAATACAGTTTTCTTAAAAACTACCATATTAACCTGTCAAAAGCCTTCTCTAGCTCAACAAATGCTAGGCAGAGAGACTTATACTAAGCTAAAAGAAATTTCTGGCACTTGTCTCACTGTGAGAATATTACTGAGGTTCTGACCAGGAACAAAGCAAAACCACATCTCACCTGATTCTCTTTCTCCTCAATTGTGCTTAGTACCTTTTCCATTACTTTCATAACATGGCCCATCAGTTTGTACTTCCATAGTTTCTTTATGATAAAACACTTCTGTTGCTCAATTAGCAGTTGGCAATTAAACTGTTATATCATTGGGAATGACAAACTCTTGTAAAACTTGGTTTATTATGTGTGACCAGTTTGAGCCCTACTTAGCCAGACATTTTCATTATGTCAGTAACTATACCAAATACTCCTTTCCTTGTCTTCAAGTCCTTAAGGATCATTTTGACAACAGCCACTTTGTCCTCTGGTCCATTCTTTTTATCTATTTAGTTTCTTTACCTTCTGCACACATTTTCCCCTATTCAGCATCTTCCCATAATAACATTTCCAAACCTCTTTCTTCACTGTTATTTCAGTAGCACTTTTCCTTAACAACATATAAGGAGAGGGGAGAGAGAGAGAGAGAGAGAGAGAGAGAGAGAAAGATAGATAGATCCTCTGTGTGTGAGTGTGTGTGTGTGCATGTTTATGCATAAAGGGAGACAGGGAGAGATAAATAGACCAATACATATATATATTGTTGCATATGTACATATATAGAGATAGGTAGATATAATGGTTGATAGACAGACAGATTAAAATACACACATACATACCCATATATACACATATACATCGACAGACAGTCAAACACACAGTCTGAAACATACAACAGACATGCATATATACACACTCACATACAAACACAAAAATATGGATATCCATTTACACATACATGCATCTAAGAGTGTATATGTAGATATATGTAATATATGCATTCATATACCTCCCACGTACACATGCAATATATATCTATATATATAAATATATATATATATATATATATATATATATACACACACATATATATATAATAATTTATACACCCAATAGCATAATCACAACATTTTAATTATATATGTTATTGTTTAATCTTATTTCATAAATTCTTCCATCAAGAAAACATCATTGCTTAAAATTAAATATTTCATCTTTATTTGTTGTTGTTGTTGTTGTTTTTGTTTTGTCTTTTTTATTATATTTGGGAAAGAAAAACATGAATTCTGTCAAAACAATAATTTCATTGTATACTTTCAACTATTCAAAGAACAGTAAAGAAGGAAGAGAAAATAGCAGATGTAAAATGACTGTTTGAAATAAGCTTGTATTTGAAATTGGCAAAATGATTCCAAGATCAATAGTGAAGCAACTAGGTGGGATGCAACTGTTAAAAAATAATAGAACCATAAAATAAGGAATCTGAATCAATTACTCATCTCATGAACAAATACGATTCTATTTAAATTATTTTTCAGATCTTAACTAGGCCATGCACAGTTAATTAGAATTTATGCCTTTCAAATACTAATCCTATTCAATAATACATCAGTAAATCCATAGGCTGAGAAGTATATGAATTGAAATCAATTTCATTTTATTGTTGAAAGAGAACAAGAGTTTGGTAATCATAGTTAGGAGACAGGCTGTTTCTACAGTGATGCAATGATTACCCATGACTAGATAGTTATAGAATTTTAATAATCCTTTCCTCTTGTTTTCACATGTTCAAAAGCAAAACAATATAGATTGCAATGGTATTAATAATATATTTCTTAATTGACGGAATGTGAAAATATCTAATAAAGTATAGAGAAGGAAAAATTATCTTTTAACCTTGAATATTAGATAATTCTGTACAGAGCAATTACATTCAAACATAATCTAATTATTTTTCTTTAACCTTTCAACTTTACTAATCACTCATTGAAAAGAAAAATTACCCTAGAAGTTATTATGAACACAACAAAGAAAAGAAACTAAAGGTATTTTAAGAGCAATTCGATTTTCATCTTTTTTTTTTATCATTAATAATCTTATTGGAACACATGATGGTTTAAATAAACATGTCTGTATGTATATACATACACACATATGCATACACACACACATACACATACATATTGATTTTATTTGTTTATCTATATAAATATATCTAATTACTTTTACATAATGTTTCATCTTATAGGGGTTAGCTGTCAAACATAATTGTTGTTTAATATCCTTAATTGAACTATTTTGATTTAACCTAAGGCCTAATTTAGTCTCACAAATTATCATCTCTGTATTATAATTGTCATTTCTATAGCCTGGCAAGTTTATTAATGTATTTTATTATTCTTATTTTTCTTTTCTTTTCCTTTCATAGAAGTTTTTTTTTTTCTTCCTCATTGAGAATATGGTTTGACAACAGTGCATGTTTAAAAGTTCTATAGATCATTTCTGGTTAGAATATTTCAAAACTCACCAAACATACCACCAAAAATAAAGGGATTAGAATTAAGGAAATATTTCAAATATAGAGATAAAAGATAGAGATCCTTTGGTTGTAAACAATTATTCAAACAATAATAACATGAATTAAAAGCACTGAATCTATTGTAATCTATGAGAACATGGCAGAATAAATGGAGCCGTAAATTTGAAAAGAGACAGGTAA
Organism: Octopus sinensis; assembly: GCF_006345805.1. Lineage (NCBI taxonomy): Eukaryota > Metazoa > Mollusca > Cephalopoda > Octopoda > Octopodidae > Octopus > Octopus sinensis. Next base: position 44,289,657 of record NC_043005.1, read on the forward strand.
CAACATGTCATAAATCTTTTAATTAAAGAATAAGCCAAATCTTAACATATAACTCTCATAGAGTTCTTTGACAGTTAAAGAGAAAATTCGAAAATATTTCATAATAAAATAGGTTTAATAATGAAAATATCTATAATAATGTAGTTTTAAAATATCTTTCAGATAATTTAACATGTTTGAGTCTCTTTACCCCTATCTTAGATGCATTGTTAAGTCATCTCAAACACACAACGCTTGCAAAATAATCAAAAACACAAATTAGATATTTGGAAGAAACTATGAAAAGGAAAACATGTTAAGAAGTGATCTCTTTACAAAATATTTGTTTAAGTTTAAAGGACCAAAAAATTAGTACTAAAATATTAATGTATTAATAATTAAGCAGTAATTCATTCAGGTTAGATGATAAATGAGCAATTGAAAATAATAAGGAAGATTAAGATTTCAGCAGAAGCTACATTAGAACAAGAGAAACAAAATATTCAAAGAAAACCTAGGAAGAACCAGCTTGAGCAGGAAGCATTAAAGCAACACAAGTTTAAATTAGATAAAATGAGAAAGCAGGAACCTTCTTGAGACAAGCCAAATGGAAATTAAAAAAGCAGATTTGTGATATAGTGACTTCTAACATAGCCGCACAGGCATATTTTGAGGAGAGGAGTAAACCTAATCAACCTCTGCATACAACAGGTCAATATAAGAGGCTCTCTGTAATTGCTTGATTTGCTAGAAATAGTATCCGCACTCATTCATATCACACCACACCATCTTAAAAAGGAAGTACATTATAGATAATGTAATTCTAGATTCATTATATCTGAAAATAACAGTGATCATAGTTGAAATTCTTTTAATGACAGGTATGCTAGATTAGGGTTAACAACAATAGAAACAACAAGAACACCAGTGAATACTTAGGTGATATTTTACTGACACTTGAAGGATAAAAATTGAATTTGGCTTCACTAAGATTAGAACCCACAACTAATCCTTACAATACATTTCATCTGTTGCTCTATCAATTCTGCACTCTGTCTCCCCACTATTAATTCTACCATTCACATCTTCACTTTATCTCTTACTTTACCAATTATATCTTCCACCTCTTCATTTCATTTGCCACTTGACAACTCAGCCTTTTGCCATGCAGGTCTTTTATAATATTACTAAATTGTAATAAGTAATGTTCCTCAAATATTCTTCTCAAGTAATATTTCATGTTTAATAGCAGTAATATGTATTCTTAAATAAATAGTAGTTTAAATCAAGGATTGAGAACTAAGAAAAGACACTCTACAATCAGAAATTAATCTACTTTCAGTTTGAAATAATCCAAATGATCAATAAACACTTTCAAACAAAGTTATTTAGATGTTGTGGATGATAAAAATGATTTTTTAAAGAGAATAATCAATGAAAGAATTCTAGTGACAGAAAATAAATGAACATTAAATATGCAGACAAGAGTTTTCTTCTTCTGTGTTTTAAATTTTCAATCAATAATTAAAAGTGCATTTACTGATTACAGTATTAATTTGCATTAACTGAATTTGATTATTCTAAAACCCTCAAAGAAACATTGTTTGACTTTATCCTTTAGAATTGAATCTATTAAGAAACATATTTCAAACAGCAGTAACTTCATTGTTAACACTTATAAATGTATTTTGTAAATTCTTTTCTAAAAGTAACTTTCAAAATAGAAATGCTATTTAACACAGTAGCAAATAAATTCAAAAACACTAAATAACACTTGTAAAGAAGCTTTTTGGCACTTAAAAAAATATAAAAAAACAGTAATGTTAAAAGAAAGTGGCAACTTTTATATATTTCAGAAAAAAGTACAATGTGTGAAAGTGATAAAACTTTTTACAGCAAGTATACCAGAAATGACAGAAAAAGAAAACAATTTAGTATTCACTTATTTTATACAATTCCAACTATAAACAACTATCAATATAGTCATCAATCTGCAATAAATCATCATAATACTATTACGATATAGTATCTGCTGTAACAGAATTTTCGCTGGCATTAGAAAGTTTTTAAATAACTGACCAATTTGAAATTTGATAATAGATTAGTTTGAAAAAGGCCATTTGAATAATTTTAAACAAATGGTGTAGACATAACTGTGTGGTTAAGAAATTTGCTTCACAACAATATGGTTCTGGTTGCACTTCTCAGAATCTTGGGTAAACATCTATTTAACTTCAGGTTGAATGATACTTTGTGAGTAAAACTTTGTACACACACAAACACCATACGATGATAGTCGGATACATATACATTTCTATTACTCCAATTTTCCTTTCCTTCTCCATTTTTTCTTAACATCTCTATCCTATCTTACTAAAGAAGAGTGCATACTTGAAACATTAAAAATATTTTCTTTCTTTTTTCCCCTCATTTCTAAATGTCTAACTAATACTAGCTCTGTTTATTTTGTACCTCGTCTGTGTGTTTTATTTTTCCTCACCTTGCACTATATGTATATATATATATATCAGATCAGAAGAAAACTAGAGACTATATGTATATTTTTTTTTAATGATGTGATAAAAAAAAAACTGCAACTGAATTTCCAAGTTTATTCTGATTTTAGATACACACTCTGTAATCTATTCAAATGTATATAATACCAAATGAAAGTCAGTGAACAAACTAAGTTTGATACCTGATTGAAAGTTGGATATACATGAATTCACCTGGAGTTCTAAGCAAAACTTAAAAGCAAATGGCCAGGTGGTCAGGGTGTTGCACTCATGGTTGCAAGTCAGTGGTTTCAATTCCCAAATTGGGCAGTGCAATGTGTTCTTGAGCAAAACACTTCATTTCACACTGCTCAGATCCACTCAGCTGTATATGGGTAAGTAACCTTGCAATGGGTTGGTATCTAATTCAAGGAGTTGGGGTTTTGATCCCTTATACATCATAGAAACTGGGTAATTAACCATATCAGTCCTAGTGTGAGTAAAGGTTAATTGTTATGCTATCTCATTTGAAATAACAACTGTTCAGTACATGTGTATCTGTATATATACACACACATAACATCATCACTTTTTAACATCTACTTTTTCCTTGCTTACAAAGGTCAAATGAGAGTATGGTGGTGTAGGATTTTCTACAGCTAGATGCCTTTCCTATTGCCAATTCTACTTGTTTCCGAATGCACGCGTAAGTGTGTGTGTGTGTGTGCATTTGCATGTGCATCTGTGTATGTGTGTGTGTATGTCTATGTGTTTATATTTGTCCCTCCCTGCACCATTTGACAGCTATGTTGGTTTGTTTACATCTCCATACCATATTTTTTCATCAAAACAGACAGATAGAATAACTACCAGAGTTAATAAGTAAGTACAAGGATAGATTTTTTTAACTAAAACTTGTAAAACCCTAACATCACCACAATCCAATGAATGAAAAAAATTAAAAGACTGAAAATAAGTTATTTCGGTGAAATTTTCTTGTCTTTCATCCTAATGAACAGCAAAAAGCCAGGCATGCTTATGTGGAGAACTGGAAACATATGACACTGTTAAAGAAACCACATTTACAATCAGTGGGCAAAATAGGTGTACAATGAAAATACAAAGTCTCTCACTCACACACACACATGTATATATGACAGGCATCTTTCAGTTTCTGTCTTTTCTACTCTAAGCACAAGGCCCAAAATTTGGGGTGGGGAGGGGGCCAATCAATTAGATCGACCTCAGTACACAACTGGTACTTAAATTATCAACCCTGAAAGGATGAAAAGCAAAGTCGACCTCGGTCGAATTTGCATTCACAACATTAAGAGAGACAAAATACTGCTAAGCATTTCACCTATTTCTTTACTACCCACAAGGGGCTAAACACAGAGAGGACAAACAAGGACAGACAAAGGGATTAAGTCGATTACATCGACCCCAGTGTATAACAGGTACTTAATTTATTGACCCCGAAAGGTTGAAAAGCAAAGTCGACCTCGACGGAATTATAACTCAGAACGTAACAGCAGATGAAATACGGCTACGCATTTCACCTGGCATGCTAATGTTTCTGCCAGCTCACCACCGTCTTTCAGTTTCTGTCTACCAAGTCTTTGGTCAGCCCACGGCTATAATAGATGACAGTTACCCAAGGTGCCACAGGGTGGGACTGAACCTGAGACCACTTGGTTGAGAAGCAGACTTGTTAAACACACAGCCATGCCTGCATCTATTCACACACACACACACACACACACAAACACATACATATACATGCACACATGTACATATATTTGGATCCAAAATCTTCTTTTATAAAAATGAGATTTAGTGTTTTGAAATAAATCTTGAAATAAAATTGCATAATAACATACATACAAATAAATATACATATACACATATAAATACATATATGTGTGTGCACACATATTAGTGTGTTTCTATGGTGTCTTTGCACTGACACTCAGTTAGTATTGGCTATTTTATGTTCTCCACAAACAAAACAACTGGTAGAGGCTCAAAAAGGTGAAGATGAGGGCTAAAAGTGTCTTGAAAAAAAAAAGACCAGTAATGATTTGGTGTCAAGAATAACATCTTTCTATGGCATACTGCCCAAAGAATTTGTCTTCAAGCATGAAAAGGTGGATGTAAAAATAATCAGGATGAAGAGGTTGATGGTTTGTGTATGGTTGCAGTCAACCCAGTGACTGATTACAAATTGCTGGCAATTATATTTTTACTTCTAACAATGTCATCATATTGCATTCCTTACAAACTACAAGTTGTTACACAATGCTGAAACCAGTTATGTTAGAGCTACTGAAAATATCTGGACATGAAAAGCAACACCCAAGATGTTTAATGGGTAATTTAATCTATGAATCATGCATCTATATAGTATTGTCCTGCAATTTGGCTCATGTTATATACACAAGGAACAAGGTTTCATTTTCACCCTTACATTCTGATTACTCCTATTACTTCACTCTGCCTTCTTTTCTCTATCTCTCTCTCTCTCTCTCTCTCTCACCCCTCTCATTCCCTTTCTCTTTTCCCTTGTTTTCTGTTATTCTTTGATTTATACTGATACTGACCTTACCACGAGCCTACCCACTCTAGTAGCTGTTCTTGCCTAAAACCTTTATAACTGTCTGCATCACATCAAGAGAGCCTTCCACCAGTCATATAAATAACTCATTAAAAATATATCTTAATTACACTGATGGTTAATGACCATTAATGGCTTCATAAGACCCATAATTAGATTCATAAGAAAATGAATGCATTTTGTGCTTCTTTGTAGTCATATATTACAAAGACTAGAGACAAGGCTTAAGGGAATAAAATTTTGTTCTGGCTGGAAGCTTTACTGATTGTCATGAAACTAATATTACAATTACTAATTTCATAATCCATTTTTATATTTATTCGGTTTCCTTTTAGATTAAAAGAAGTCTCTGTAATTAAAATCACCTTAACACTAATATGAAATCTGACATATATTCTTATATGATAAATGATTATAACAGAATTATAGAATTTTATAGTTCCTCAATACAGTTTATATTGTTGTATCTGCTACGTTGGTTCTAGTACAGCAAGCCATAGTTTTGCTGAACAAGTATATTATGTTTGAAAATACTTATTATCATTTCAAACACATTAGTGATCACAAAGAAGCAACAAGACCACAGCAGAGATCTTAATGGTTAGTGGAAGTACGTGAAAAATAAATATTCAATCCATATTTTAGAAGTTTAAACTTTCACAGAAGATCAAGAACATTTTCCAGGATGTAGATAAAAACAAGACCTGAGTGCATTGTTTAGTCTGAGATCAGTCCTGACTGAAAAGATCTATGATCAAAGAAAGGCATTCCAGCTGTGAATCATCCAGTCTATTTGTTTATCTTGCACTGTATTATTCAATGTCTCTTCCTTTTTGAAGAGGTAATGGAGTAATACGAGTGAGAATTTTCTGCTATTTCCTGCAGGTTGAACACTCATGTAGAACTTACCTTGTTGGTTCATCAATATATGCAGTTATGATATGTGCATATATATATGTATATATAAATAGATAGATATGTATGTATGTATATATGTATATATATATATATATATATATATATATTATGTATATATATATATGTATGTAGTATATATGTATATATATGTATGTAGTATATATGTATATATATATATATATATATGTATGTATATATGTATATATATGTATTATATATATGTATATATATATATATTATGTATGTATGTATGTTATATATATATATATATATATTATGTATGTATGTATATATGTATATATATATATTATATATGTATGTATGTATGGTATATAGATATATATATATATGTATTATATATATATATGTATGTATATATATATATATGTATAATATATATATATGTATATATATATATATATAATATATATATATGTATAATATATATATATGTATGTATATAGTATATATATATGTATGTATGTATTATATATATATGTAATATATATATATATATGTATATATATATATATATATGTATATATATATAATATGTATATATATATATATGTATATATATATATATATATTATATGTATATATATTATATATATATATATGTATATATTATATATATGTATATATATGTAATATATATATATATAGTATGTATGTATGTATGTATATTATATATATATGTATATATATTATATATATATAGTATGTATGTATGTATGTATATATGTATATATAAATAGATAGATATGTATGTATGTATATATATGTATGTATATATATGTATATATATATATAAGTATGTATGTATGTATATATGTATATATATATATATATATATATATATTATATATTTATATATATATATACACACACACACATATGAGAAAAGGAGAATGTTGGATGTGACCAGCATTTTTAAAACTTATATGAAAGAGAAAGAAATATTGCTCAACAAAATATATTTAATATCATTGGTAATATTTTAGTTCAATATAAAGTTAATACAATATATACATGATACCTTTATTTAATATATATTCAATACCTAGGTTCAATATATACTTGATACATTGATTCAACATATAATTCATACCTTCATACAGAATATAAATTATATCTTAGCTTGATTTATAATTGATACTATGACTCAATATATTTTTCGTACCTTGACACCAATCATAATCATTAGTTACATGATAGTACAATAGTACAATAGAATAAGTGAAATTTTTATATTATTTTTCTTTACTCAAGTATTTATCTAGACAATAACACATGGCTAGAGCATCAGGCCCACAATCATGAAGTAGTGAGTTTGGTTCCCAGACCAGGCTGTGTATTGTGTTCTTGAGCAAGACACTTCATTTCACATTGCTGCAGCTTACTCAGCAGTAGAAATGAGTTGCAGCATCACTGGTGCCAATCTGTATCAGCCTTTGCCTTTCCCTTGGATCAGATTGGTGGCATGGAGAGGGAAGGTTTGTATGCATGGGCGACTGCTGGCCTTCCATAAAACAACCTTGCCCAGACTAGTTGCTCAGAGGGTAACTTTACTGATCCCTATATAACTAAACGATACCTTCATCATCATCATTATTCAATGCCCATCTTCCATGCTGGCATGGGTTGAACAATATGACAGATGCAACAAAGTAAGAGGACTACATCAAGCTCCAATGTCTCCTTTGGTATGGTCTCTACATCTGAATGGCCTTCCTAATGCTAACCACTTCACAGAGTGTACTGGATTGATTTTGGTTGGTGACAGCAGCAGCAGCAGTGAGGTCAGAAAGTAATGTGTAAGACAAAGGAAAAGAAGAAGATTCCTCAATTGAATGAGATCGTAATTGAGGAAAAGTTGGCTTTATGCCAGGTGTTGAGAAGTTAGGTTATGACAGAAGAAGAGGCACAGATGTCTTGCTAAGAAAGAGATACGTGACAACCTAATATTATCTAGGAGTGGTTGGAATTAGCCAGAAATAAGATAAAGGTGTCAGAGTGTACTCTCAAGGAACAAGAAGGTGAGTATAAAATAAAATACAGACTGGGGATGAAGAGAGTGGGTGGATAAGTTCAAAGGAGAGTGAGGGAAGAGTAACAGGTGGCTGGAGAAGAGGAAAAAAGTAAAATAACAGGGGAGAAAGGTTCAACAAAATCAACCTCGCACTCCACCAACATTGCTATGCAGTCAATGCCATCAACTCTTCTATGCAAGAATTGGTCTACTGAACCATCAACAGTATCACCACAAAGGAAATATTCAGTAAAGAAAATAAATTCTGGGATACGAGATAAAGCCACCACCACCACCAACAAGAGGTTAAAGTAAGGAATGACATACAACAATGGAGGTGTGGTAAATAGTAGTATGGAGAAGAAGGTACAGACATAACTCAAGCAAGAGGAGGTAATAAATGGAAGCAGAAGAAGGGTGGAGAGCAGTAGTATAATAAATCTGCAGGTAGATCAAGTATGTTCCAATCTCAGTTCCTCTTGCACAGTTGGCCAGTACATTGGGTAGCAAGAGGCTTGTAGTAATCTTGGTTTAGAGCATGGTTACCCACATCTTCATAAGTAATGCTAAATTGTTTCAGATCTTTGAAAATAGTGTGCCATGTCTTCATTGACCTCCCTCTCTTTCTTCATCCCTCTTGTGGTACCCATTGTATAGAAGAATGGGTATTCATTCTTCTATCAGTAAGAATAAATGACCTACAAGTCTTCTCACTCTTCTTTCTACCACAGACTTCCGCAGGTTGAACAGATTGACTCTTCTCAGAATACTCAAGATCACTCATAGACACAAAATCACAAAATCAAATATGTATCCATTCCCTTATAAATCCGAGGTCTTAGACCAAAATGTCAAAATCATTATAGCGCTCACAGTAATCATTATACTAAAGAAGGAAATGGAGACAGCTTATATGTCAGAACACTGATCTGAGTTCTAATCTACAACCAGCTTTCAGTTTTACATTTCATCCTTCAAAGGTTGACAGGATATTGAACCAATACCAATAACAAACATCAATTGGTTTAATTACCCAAAACAGAGATCAACACAAATCAATTATACACCTTTCCCTAAAACAAAATTGGCCTTGTGCCTAATTAAGAAACTTATTATAACTTCC
>NC_043005.1:44303817-44349479 GCF_006345805.1 Octopus sinensis
TCTGATGTATATTATCAGAATCTCACCTAGTTTCCTCTGTCTTGATATTTAGCAGCTCTGCATAACTAAAGTAAGGTTTACAATATTACCTTTAAGACCCTGAAATTTATTGTTGCTGCTCCAGTTTACACTTAGTGTGATCATGATAGAGTCTACAAGTGATCAAAGACATTCCTACCATGTCCTTCTCGTCCTTTTCTTTGGAAATATGTAACAAGGGTCAGGTTATTGAATGTATATTTTCCTTTTTTAAGACAGTAATATGTGATTTGACTGAAATTTTGCTGCTAATTTTAGGAAGTCAAGCAATCAAGCCAAGTGATCAAAATATTTTGGTCATTTTCCATTCACAAATAGGGTTTTGTGCATCACAAATGTACTCATAACACTCCTTGTACGTAGCTGCATTTTTGGCACTGCAAACATTAAAATTACTAACGTAGATTAGAAATAAATCCGAATATTGCCCAAAAATTGGATATGTGCATTTTTTGTTTTGTTTTAATTCTCCAATTGTAATTATTTTGAAAGAAAAAAAAAAAAAAAATTAAACTTTAGTATATAGGTTAATATGAATTCAATGATGTACAAATTTGATATTCATTTATTATATCTATATTGATTATTATTGATTATTACAATCAATTAATCAATAACCATTGCCTAGGGAGGCTGTAAGTGCATAGTAATCTCCTCTTTCCATCTTTCCCAGTCATCAGCCAGCCTCATGTTCTCTCCCATCTTCCTCTCTGCCCATTGCATGATGGTTCTCAATCACCTCTTTTGAAGTTTTCCTATACAAGGGTGGAGTTCATCCAAGCATGACTGTAATTGCTAGAGTTATGATGTCATAGTGTCATGTTACTTGACCAAATTACCATTTATTTTATTGGGTAGTGATTATATAAGGAATATGTTGTGTTATGTACAGAATATATTATATGATTAGTGCGACTGAAGTGAAGGTGTTTTGCATAGGATGTAGGTTGTGCTTAGCAGGGTGGTGTTATGGACCGAGTGTAGAGTTGTGAGCTCAGTTGAGTTTTTTTTAATGTTTTGCTTTTGTTTATCTTTTCCACACCTTGTACTCCAACTATTTATGTACTGTCTACACTTTTGTACCCATACCATGAGTTCCCTGGATTTAGAATAGACACACTGTATACCTGTGTGTCATAAGAGGTGATTGAAAGAACTGAAGGCAGGAAGAGCCTCTAGCTGTAAAACTGTGCCTCAGGAAAACTGTCCAACATAGACTAGCCAGGAAAAGCCAATGTAAACTGTCAGCAATTTCACTTGCATATCTTATATCCAACTCATTTCAATTTTAAAATTTAATGAAATTTCACGTTTTCTAAATCTGCTTCAAGGTGATGTTTCCATAACTCATTCTTCATGAGTCCTGGCATTCCAATGACCACTGATATCATTTTGGTCAATCATGTTCCACATCCTGTTGATTTTGATCTTAAGGTTTTTGTTTTTTTGTTTGGTCGGCTTCTGTAACTTTCATAGTGATGTTTCTTTCGAAAAGTGTTGCACTATCTGTAAGTATACACATCCTGTCCCTGTCCTTGATAACAATGTCAAGCCTGTTGACTTTTATCTCTCACAGCATGGACGGGCCTATCTTCATCGTTGTCAGTGAATACAACTGAGATGTGCTGCCACATCTCAGTTGTCTTCATTTTATAACTCCTGCATTTTGTAAAACCCAACAGCATTTCTTTGCCACAACAGATAATTTAGGAAAGAGCAAAGCAAAAAATTATATAACTCTGCTTATAAGAAGACAGAAGCAGATTAAATTTTACCTCATATCAAATAGTACAACTAGGACATAGCAGGAAAAATAATCTCAAATGAAAACAGCACTATCTGCTGTATGTTTAAAATGAAAACACAACCAAAACAGAGGCTGAAATTGTCAGATATACTTCTGACTATATATCTGTGCCCCAGTAGATGGGTTAGAGAAAGCACAAGAATCATAATAAGAGAAAAAGAACACGATGTAGACTTATGGCTAACAGTGTCATTTTTTTTTCTTTCTTTTTTTCTTCACAGTAAGGAAGAGTAATAAATGCCACCTTCAAGGAAAGTGAGTTGTGGTGCAGGGTGTCAAAATTGACTCCCAAAGGCCAGAGTTGTGCAAAAGCTGTGCCCAGTGAAAGATGCTGAGGTGAGGAATATGAGGTTGATGATACAAGATGGAAAACATAGTCTTATTGTATTTATTGGAGTAATACATGCATTAATGCTGGAAGAACAAGAAGTTTAAGCAAAATCAAGGAAAACAAAAGCAATGAAAATCAGCAGTAACAAAATGAATGACAAAGCCTAGAGTTTCCAGAGAATCAACAGCCCAAAACTTCTAGGATAGTAAAAGAAATATCTTTAGGTCCAGCATCACAAATCAATGAGAAAATGCCTTGTTCCCCCAAAATTAACAACCTTCTATAGCACACTTCCATTGCGTGATGAGAAAGAAACAATTACAGAAGAAAATATGAAAGGAAGAAAGAGAAAAATATCACAAAAGTAAAGACTCAGCATAGAACAACAAAAACAAGCGAGGAGGGACATTTTGTTCCAAATGATAACAAAATCCTTCCTCAAGAAAATAACAAGGAATATGCAGAAGATGAAGTTGAACTAAACTTCACCATTCTTTAAATTTTAAACAGTTGATCAACAATATACATCTGTGATGCCCCAGATTTAATAATGCAGGTTGAAAATTATGCAAATATAAACAAGATTACAAGGAAAATTAAGACATGAACTTTTAAAAATACTTTCCAGGGATTGATTTGATGCCTTTCAATACTAAATATTACAAAAATAAATGCTCAAGGCTGCATTTGGTTGCACTCAAAAATACAATTCAAGAAATGGTCAAGTGAGCTCAACTTAACTGGAAAAATCTTTCATCTCACATCTTTAGACCATATCTTGCTTCAGTTTAGTGTTTTACTGTATTTGTATGGTTTTGTGTACTTACATATATATGTGTGTACATGTGTGCATATATATGTATATGCATGTAGATATGTGTATAGCTTTAGAAGTCTTTAATCCCTCCCTTCGTAACTGTCAATGTTTTTTTTTGACTTTTGATTTTTTTGGTGGGGTCGGTTACATTCTGTGCTATTGTCTCTCTATTTGTAATCATTAGAGTAAGCTTCAATCTTTTTTTTTGTATCACTTCAAGCTGTTGTGGCTATAAAAAAAAAGAATCATAATCAAAACATTGAGTTCTACAAAGTTCTGATTTTCAGTTGTAATAGTAGAGAAATTAATTTCATTTTTTTTCTTTTTTCTTTTTTTTGACAATAACTTTGTACTTATACCATGTACTTGAGACTTGCTAAATTAATGAAGACTTTTGTTATTATTAATGATTCTTCAATTAGTTTACATTTCCATTGTATATTCAGAAATCATTTTTTGATACCTTCTAGTATTTACTAAGTTCCTCTCAATTTTGTATTATCTTTCAAGTGTTGAAATATCACTTTATAATGCAGATGCAGAGATAAGGATTTACATACAGTTGTTTAGATAATGTTCAAAGCATTTTTATGAAATGTGAAAAATTCACGTGAGGAATAAAATACAAAATTAGAATTATGCAGCAGTTTTTCAAACACACAGTAATGGATGGATTATTGCAAGTGCTGAAGTTTTCAGTACTTCTATTTTATATAGTATAGAACTAACACAAATATACCACACTTGAAAATTATTTGCATATTACAATAGGTTATAATTGTCAATTATTATTTATGAAATATTTGAAAGTTAGTTTAAAGTACAAGATACACAGAAATACATGTATTATGTAATATTCGGATATACAGATACACATACATACATACATATATACATACACACACACACACACACACACACACACACACACACACACACATATATATATATACATATTTAAAAAATTCAATATTAAGAATAAGAATTATTTTTATATAAGAAATATTTATTTAGGAAATAGATTAAATCATCATCATCATCATCATCATTTAAAATCTGTCTTTTATACTGGCATGGGTTGGATGGTTTAACAGAGATTGGCAAACCAGAGAGCTGCACTGGCTCCATGTCTGTTTTGGGATGGTTTCTACAGCTTGATGCTCTTCCTAATGCCAACCACTTTACAGAGTGTACTGGGTGTTCTTTATGTGGCACCAGATAGACAGTGAATTAGCAGAACTATAAGTGTGTCAAACAACAAGTAGATATCTACAGCTCTTTATGTTCTGAGTTCAAATCTCACTTAGGTCAACTTAGCTGTTCTTTATTTTAGGGTTGATAAAATAAAGTCCCTTTGAAGTATTAAGTCAACATTACCAACTAAATCCCCTCCCTCAAAACTGCAGTGAAATACAAGGGTCAACTTAATTGAGTAATCTCTTTCTGAAAATTTATGGTCTTGTGCCTATTGTTAAGAATTATATTTAATATTAATGCAATAAAAAAGTAAATATGAAATATATCCCAACCCACCCCAAGAGCCAATAAGAAGTAGGTTTCAGTCAGTACATCAGAGAGAGGACTGGTAAACTGAGGTGGTGACCTGTGACTATGTGTTGTGCCTCTTTGTCTCTTCTTAAAAGTAATCTTGACATCCATCCTTTAATTTTGAGAGTACCCATCCTTGTTGGGCCTCAAAATAGTCTTGTTAGATCCTGCCAAATTTCTTTCAGAAGTTCTGCTCCACAATACATAAGTAAAATGAAAGGAATAATCAAAAATATCCTTATAGAAACAGTTAATTAGCCATTCCCTTAAATAATTTTAGAGTTATTATCCACAATAAAAGACATCTAGGTCTAACAACCAAGCAATTGCAATTTTGACTTAGTTGTGTTTCATTCTGCACAGTCACAAGTATGTATTTTGTTTATTATTCACTTTACTTTTAACTTATCAGACCTGTCAATGTTAATTCCCTCCAAATCTTTATATCTCTCAGTCATCTAGCAAATACTGGTAATACTTCTTTAAAAAGGTCAGATAAGATTGAAACATATCGCTATTTGCCATGGAGGCCAAAGATCAGACTCACTTCCCATAACAAGCCTTTACTCAATTTTACTTCATTTGGAATCCAGAGTTATCTCTCTTGCCTATCCTGCTCAGAACTTTTATCTTTTCTTTTATTTCTTACTTGTTTCAATCATTAGACTGCAGGCATGCTGGGGCACCGCCTTGAAGGATTTCAGTTGAATGAATTGACCCAGTATATACTTTTCTTTAAAGGCTGATACTTATTCTATTGGTCTCTTTTACCAAAACCACTTTGTCAAGAAGACATAAATACACCAACACTGGTTATCAAATGGTGATAGTTTCTTCAGCCAGATGCCCTTCCTAATGCCACCCACTTTACAGAGCATACTGGATGCTTTTTATATGACACCAACATAGACAGTGAATTAGCAGAATCATGTGTGTCAAAAAACATGCCCTGTGATAGATATTTACAACTCTTTATGTTCTTAGTTCAAATCTTACCTAGGTCAACTGGGGGGACAAACACAGCACAAAGACACACAAACACACACACATGCATGCACATACAAACACACACACACACACATACATGACAGGCTTTTTACTCCGCCTAACTTAAAATTAATTCTTGATATTGATTTAACTCATCACGTTACTCCCTGCTTACCTATATGTTTACAAAGCAGGTAATGAACAGGAGAGAAATTAATAACATACGCTTTATAATGTTATTAACTAACATTCCTTATATATTCATTCCACAATCTAAACTGCTGGATGATTAATTACGGTCATTGACTAATATTCAAACACTTTGATGCCATCAGAACTACAAACACTCTGCTAGACTGTTCATAATGCTGATAGCATCAAAGCTGAATGAGACTACAATAGGTTAAAATTATTGTCTTTCACTCATCAGATCTGTGTTTTCTATAGAAGGGAATAACCTTCCAAAATATTTGAGAACAAGGTTAAATACACACCCAGCAGGTATCCCTGGATATGCATTACTGGAAGTTCTTCTAACTAGACTCATACAGGAATGATACACTGTATTCATTCGCAAAAATCTGATATTTTTCTCTAATCATCTGAGACCTGCTGTAACAGCTGGATTATGCTTTGCTTAAAGACCTCCAATAAGACCAAAATATATCTGGACACCATTTGTCTACAGCAAGAAATTTTCTCCATGACAAAAGCATAGTGAACGGCTTGTTTATGAGTTCAAATGTGCCACAAGCATACTTGAACAGGTAAGTTGTCATTGTAGTAATGAAGATCAGATTTGTAACTTCTTGGCAATCCATATGAATTAAAAGTGACTTCAGAATTGTCTCCCTCGATTCTTTTTACCAAGCTGTATATATATAAATATATATATATATATATATATATGATAGATCGTTAGCTACTACACGCATTTTTTCTCTCCTTGTTTTTTTCTGTGTATCTTTCTGTCAAAGAGCATAGGCTTGAAACGTAAAAGACTTTTTCTATTCCTGAGCGCTATACTAATACATTTGTTTGTTTGTACTCCACCTGCCTTCGTCTTTTGTTTATTTTCGTAAACTTTCTCTTCATATATATATATATATATATATACCACCAAGTAATTTGGGGGTTGTAGAGCCAACCCACTAAGGGATAATACTTATTCAGTATACTGTTGGTATAATACTCAATTTTTAATACACAAGTGTTTTTAATTGCAATGCAATAAACATACTTATTGTATTAAATGGGTGAAGGTAAAGAAATATTTTACCATTAATTTATATTACAAATAAGAAAATGGAGAAGCACATTATTTGGTTTATCAGCTTTAGGATATTAAAGTGTTGACTTCTCCATATTCTTATTTGTGTATATATGCATATATATATACATATATATATATATATATATGCATATGCATATATACATTTTAACTTGTATTTGCTTCAGTCTTTAGACTGTGGCCATGCTGGTGCACCACCTTGGAAAGATTTTTAGGCAAATGAATCTGCCCCCAGTACTTTTTTTTAATTGTTTTTTAAGCCTGGTACTTATTATATCAGTCTCCTTCGCTGAACTGCTAAGTTACAGAGATGTACATACACCAACAACACCAACACTGGTTGTCAAGCAGTGGTGGTGGGGCTGGACAAAAAACACATACACAAAGATATATATACATAGATACATATATACATTTATATATATGTATGCATGTGCATATATATGTATGTGTGCATGTATATATATATATATATATATATATATATATATATATATATATATATATATATATATATATGACGGGCTTCTTTCAGTTTCCATTAACAAAATCCTCTCACAAGGTCATGGTAGGCCTGAGGCTATAGTAGAAGATACTTGCTCAAGCTCCTTACCACACAGCCATGTGTGTATGTATGTATGTATGTATGTATGTATGTATGTATGTATGTATGTATGTATGTATGTATACACACACATGCTACATTTACTCCTTTATCAGAAAAATTTCAAGAAACATAAATATGCACAACCATTTATAAATATAATGCATAATTTTCTTGTCTTAGTCTTAGAGTGTACCCACCAAACTGTCTACCCATCTAAATCCACCCACTTACCTCTGAAATTTATCTAAGTGCATGTGCACATATATATGTAAATATGTACATGTGTATGTGTATATATATAAGTCTAAATGTCAGAATCTGGAAACAAACAACTATAATATATCACTAATGTATATGTGTGTGTGCATGCATTCATGCGAGCATGTGTGCACACATGCATGTGTGTATAACATGTATGTGTGAGTGATACATTATTCGTGTTTGTTTCCAGATTTTAACACTTGGATTCAGTTTGAAATAATCTAAGTAAAAAACTATATTAATTGCCACAAGGTCCTAAAATTCTTTTGCTGCAAACAGGGGAGGGATAGACAGGAAAGCCATAGAAAATCTACCTGTATGAGTTCCATGTGAACCACACAAGCTTGGAAGATTCAGTGTTAATATAATGGTGATGAAGTTAAATGTATGAAACATAGCATAAAACATATTTTTAGATACACACACACTTGCACATATACATACATAAAAACCTGCAAATATATATATAATAATTTTATCTATGAAATCTCAAAGTAAATGGTTTGATGGATAATAGAATCCGTGTGATTATCATTTGATCTCCAGAACTGTTATGTAAAGAATTTTAGTCTCAGAAGCGAAAATGGTGTGGATGAATATTTCATCTTCTTCTACTAAATAATACCAACTTTGAGAAGTTAACAATACCACCTTTTATCTTTTATCATTAACTTGAAGAATCTTTAGTCGAACAAATCAATCCTTGTCCTTTTTTTCAAGTCTGACACATACTCTATCGGAGTTTTTTGGCAAACTGCTAAGTTACAGAGATGTCAACAAAGTGGTGGTGGGGGACAAACAAGACACAAACACACACATATACATGCATGTAAAAGCACCCACTACAGTCTTGGAGTGGTTGGCGTTATGAAGGGCATCCAGCTGTAGAAACTCTGCCAGATCAAGATTGGAGCCTGATGCAGCCATCTGGTTCGCCAGTCCTCAGTCAAATCGTCCAACCCATGCTAGCATGGAAAGCGGACATTAAACGATGATGATGATATACACACATACATATATATATGAAATGTATGACAGGCTTTTTTCAGTTTCCTAGATAACTATCTTCCTCAATAGCAGCAAAACATAAACAAGGAAAATCTGTTAAGCTAATAATTACCTTGATTTGTTCACTATACTATACGAATACCTATGTATGTATATTTCTCAAATGGGATTAAACTGTATATCAAATTGCTCCTTTTCAAAAGAATGTAGTCTAGCAAAATATAAGCCATTTTCTGTGATAGAAATAATCCTATAATGAAAATATTTTCTCATTTGAATCAAACTTTGAAATAGGACAGCTAGATCAGCCAGCCAGCAGTGAAGAAAATAAAATATTCTGAAATTAATTCTAAAACTAAATTGAATTGTAAAACAAATTTAGTTTAGGCAGGTAAAGAAAAATACAGAACAACAGATTCTTACATGTGGCTCTCAAAGATTTATGGAATGAAGAAACTAAAGAAAATAAATGTAACCATTAATAGATGTGTCCAACAGTATGATATATTGTTAATTTCAGAAGGTTTAAAAAATGTTATGGCACATTCTTCTCCATAGAAAGAAACTGGTAGTTACACACTTAAATACCAAATTTATTATCTATTTATAGCTTATATGATATTATGCTGTCCTTCATTTTAATAGTGTTAATTACATGATTGTAGAACTAAACACACTGTTTCTGGCACAGGAAAATGTTCTTTTCTAAAAGATAATCTTCATTTTGTTCAATGTGTATTCAATTTTTATTAACTGTCCTTCTGGAGGTATGTAATATTTATTTATTGCTATTCAGAAGGAAATAATACACTTAAGAATTATGTACTTTCATCATGTATAGGAATGTTACTTTAAAATAGATTCTTTGGTTTTCAGAATGTGTTCTTTAAATAGATAAATGAGAACAGACGATTATTAATTTTGTTCAATTTAAATAGTTTTACTTGCTCCATATTTAACAGATACCCCATTCAATAATTCCGAAGAAGATGTAATTGCTTTCAAAGTCATTTTTTTTTCTCTATTCTTGCCAAGATAACAAAATCAGTATGTCAAAACATTTAATATTAGCTACAGTATGTGAAACAAAAGAGGGTAAATAGAAGTAGATTGTAAATTATACCAATATTTTGCTACTTTGAACAACTAATCTCTTTGATTTTAATATTCATTTTGTCTTTCCTTTATATTCCATTCACATATATCTCTTTTTTTAAATTACTATTGTGTACCACCAAAATCTGTTATTATCCAGTTTGAATAAATTCAATTTCAAATTGCTAACAAAATGAAAGATTTTTTCCATAATCTATTTTATATTAAATAAAGCAATAAAACAAAAAACAATCACTAACATTGCCCCATCATCATCATGTAAAACAATTTGAAAAATTTACTTAGATAGTAAATTTTTTTTTTCTGTTTTTGTAGTATTGTTTTCCCTACGTTTTTGCTAGTTTAACTTTCTTCTGATTGGTTCAAAAATACCAATGAAATTTTAAAATATCATTTTTTTAATAAGAATATAGTACTGATTTCATTTTTCTTTGATGAAAATCAATTTCTTTGACAATCAATCTGAGCAGTATTTGTGAGTAAATCAAACAAAATTTAATGTTCCCAATATAATTTTAGATGAATAAGATATAATCTGTGTTTTTTTTTTCTTTCAATAATTAATCTTTTGATATTACAATAATTTTACAAAAAAATTCCAATTTTTTTCAGCTATTATTATTATTATTATTATTATTATTATACAAAAGCAGACTAATATATACATGCATAAAGTAACTTGCATTTTTAGGCTAAGTTTAATTGAAGTTTTCAGTGCCAGACAAAAGGTGCAAAAGAACACTTTTTATCTTGTGATGAGAAGTCTAAATCAAATTAGTAAATATGTTTGGGTATTAATACTTTGGAATATTTATTTATAAAATGGTTAAAACCTAGACAGAAACAGAAAGAAATATTTAAACATCAATAATTTTTTTAGGCCACATTAATGTTCTGAAAGCATACATATATACATACACATATGTATATTTATATACATATAGTTTTAAAGAAATGAGATTGATATTGAATTAAAATAAAAGCTTGCTAAGTTCTTACTAAAGAGTAGAAGTTGTTGAGGGATCATTATTAAAAAAAAAGAAAAAGCAGAAATACAGAAGATATAAAGTAAACTGCAAAGGGTATATTTAATAGTAAATGTTGGTCACCTACAAACACAAAAATAAAATCTAATCTCCTTCTACACTAAATGTTTTTATCCATGTTTAAATTTTTCACTATGCTGAAGTGAGCAACGAAAAGATAACTACTACAAATGAATAATATTCTGCCAACTTTTTGAAGGTATATTACATTTAAATTAAGAAAAAACAAAAGCAACATTAATGATCTGGAATTGGTTTTTTAAAATAGTTTGTTCAAAAATAATTTTGTGTAAGTAACGATAGAAGATTATCAACATATCGAGAAAAGTACCAGCAAAGTTATATAGTAACATGGAAATTTAAAGCACAATTACAAGGCACTTAAAAAACACCCACTACACTCATGGGGTGGTTGGCGTTAGGAAGGGCATCCAGCTGTAGAAACACTGCCAGATGAGACCGGAGCCTGGTGCAGCCTCCTGGCTTCCCAGACCTTGGTCAAACTGTCCAACCCATGCTAGCATGGAAAACGGATGTTAAACAATGATGATGATGATGATTTTCACCAAGACCTGTACAGTTTTTTTTTTTCCATATTAAGAAAATTTTATACTTAATTTGATAAAGAGAACATGCATTAAATTGACATTCTACTGAAAATACTATAATAGATATGCCAAAAGTTTTATCAATATGTAAATATTTCCTTACAAATCACAATTTTTCAATATTCTTTTATGTTATTAATATATTAACTGTCTGGATTTGATCTTATATCAATTTTTTAAAAGTAAAACAAATTGCAATACAAATTCCTCTAAACTATTTTAAAACGATATTTTGATAATTTCTCATTAAGATTAATGTCACCAATGCAAATTCAAAATGCAAGATCTTCATGTCACAACACTTTAAAATTGGAGCTCTTGTTAATATGCTAGATTTCTTTGTTATTCTTATATATTCCTCTAGTTCGCCTTATGATAAATTCTTCCAGAGACAAATATATATATACAATCAATGTTGTTAATTTCAGTTTCATCACCACTGTATTTAGTGGTTATTTAAGTAATGTGTTCGTGGATGGTTAAAGGGTTAGATGGTTGCTGATGAAGGGGCAAAAACCCCCAAAATATGGCATGTATGCCCATTACCCTTTTTTCATCTTCAGTCCCATCTTTGTTTACATCTGACATCTTGGATACAAAACATCGTAAGAAAAATCAGAGCTGGCTATAATTTCTATAGAATATCTGTAGAGATAACCCTAACAAGTGACATAAAATGCACTGCTAACACAGCAGAAAATGGTATTGACTTATAAAAATGTTTAATGTATTTTATTGTATATTATGGTTGCATAATGAAATACTGTGTGCCTACAAGTCATTAATATTTCAGTTTGTTCTAATAGCAGGTCACAATAGCCTCTTATGCCACCATGGCTGTTTTCTCTCACCCTGCCTCTCTCCCATTTTATCATGTTTGGAAAAGGCTGTCACATAACACAATACTTATGTCATATCTTCTGTGAGCTCAAACATCCTAAACACTGACCAACCAACTACTTATTCATCCACCTTTTTCCATGCATACTGCCCGCCAAAAGCAAACAACACCCTTTTCACCCAGCACTCATGGTTCATTCATATCGTGCGTCCATATCACTGCACTTATCATACAGAAAAATTGCTCAGATCAATGAGTTCTAGATGAAGTGGCTCGTTTTTAGCTAACAACATTTATCATGGTTGTCTCACTATTTAATTCGTTGAATTAAATATCACATTAGATATAATAATAATAATAATAATAATAATAATAATAATAATAATAATAACAACAACAACAGCAACAATAATAATAATAATCTTTTCTACTATAGGGACATGGCCTGACATTTTGGGGGAGGGGGCAACTCAGTTACATTTACTCTAGTACTTGATTGATACTTACTTTATTGACCCTGAAAGGATGAAAGGTAAAGTCAACCCCAGTGGCATCTGAACTGAGAATGTGAAGACCTATGAAATACTGTTAAGAATTACATCCAGCATGCTATCTATTCTGCCAGCTTGCTACTTTAACAATGATAATAATAATAATAATAATAATAATAATAATAATAATAATAATAATAATAATCCTTTTTACTAAAGACACAAGGCCTGAAATTTGGGGGAGGGGGTTAATCAATTACATCAATCCCAGTGTTTCACTGGTGCTTAGTTTATCAACCCTGGAAGGATAAAAGGCAAAGTCAACTTTGGTGGTATTTGAACTCAGCATGTAAAGCCAGACAAAATGTTTCAAGGCATTTTGTCCGACTTTTTAATGATTCTGCCAGATCACCACTCTAATAATAATGATGCTGACACTTTCCATCATACCCAGCAGAATAAGTTGTGAGTTTTCATCACATAATAATAATAACATTGTCATGGTGAGAAAAAACAGAAAGAACATGAATGATAATCAACATAGCATGTTCCAATGGCAACAGGATCAAAGTAAATGGAGAAAAAAAAATTGAATAACTATGATCATTTGAAGTGGGAAATACGAAGGTTGTGGTCAATGAGAAGAGTAGACATGGTACCAATAGTAAATGGCGCATTTGGTAGTATCAGCACTCAACAGCCAACATGGCTCAAAAAGATTGGTACAAATGTAAAGGTAGAATACCTACAAAAGAGTCAGCTTAATCAAATGCTGTGGACAGCTGATACTTTCCTTCATACACAGCAAAATAAGCTGAGTTTTCACCATATAATAATAATAATAATAATAATAATAATAATAATAATAATAATAATAATAACAATAATAATAATAATAAATGCCCTGATGCAGTACAGGGAGTAGCTCTCATTACTTCTGATCTTAACTGATTGGAAGTGTTATCATGTACATTGTTTTGTCTTGGTATAAAAGATGGGCTACAACAAATATTCTGTTCAATACCAAAGATTTGCTTGTCAGTTGTTTGACCTTAACCAGTTGACCGTGTCCCTTAGTGGCTGACGATATGTGCATCTCTTATCATGAGCAGAAGTAGTGGGAGAGCATGATAGCCATGTGTTGAGAGGAATTCTTTGGGGTTTGGATAATTCACCATTGGAAACATGGGTGTTTTGTTCAACATCCTCGGGACCTTTTGAGCAGGATGGGTTGCTTGACCTAAAGAATATTCTAACTGGGCTCCACCTGCAAGGTCATGCACTGTTTTATCTTCATATGAAATCACCATGTCGTGCTCATATGGTTGTGATGCCTGTGCTTGGTGTACCTTCATCAGATGGGTAGTCATGATGGGTATACTGGGCTTCGTATGTTTTATTCCAGTGTCACTTTGATGTCATGCACTGCTCTCTCACTCATTAATAATAATAATAATAATAATAATAATAAATATAATAATAATGATAATTAATAATAATAATAATAATAATAATAATAATAATAATAATAATAATAATAATAAATATAATAATAATGATAATTAATAATAATAATAATAATAATAATAATAATAATAATAATAATAATAGTGGTTTCAGATATTTTCACAAAGCCAGTAGTTTTGTGGGGAGGGAGCTAGTCAATTACTAACTAGTCTTTTAATCCACCTCAGTGATTAATTGGTACTTATTTCATCAGCCACAAAAGGATGAAAAGCAAGGTTGACTTTGGCAGAATTTGAACACAGAATATAAAGACAGAAGAAATGCTCACAAAGCATTTTGTCCAGTGCTTTAATGATTCTGCTAACTTGCTGCATTGATAATAGTGATAATAATGATAGGGTGGAGGTGCAATGGCCCAGTGGTTAGGGCAGTGGACTCGCAGTCATAGGATCGCGGTTTCGATTCCCAGACCGGGCGTTGTGAGTGTTTGTTGAGCGAAAACACCTAAAGCTCCACGAGGCTCTGGCAGGGATGGTGGTGATCCCTGCTGTACTCTTTCATCACAACTTTCTCTCACTCTTACTTCCTGTTTCTGTTGTACCTGTATTTCAAAGGGCCAGCCTTGTCACTCTCTGTGTCACGCTGAATATCCCCGACAACTACGTTAAGGGTACACGTGTCTGTGGAGTGCTCAGCCACTTACACGTTAATTTCACGAGCAGGCTGTTCCGTTGATTGGATCAACCGGAACCCTCGTCGTCGTAACCGACGGAGTGCTTCCATCCAATAATGATAGGATGATCATCATTATAACAGTTATAACATCCATTTTCTAATACTAGCAGAGGACAAATAAATCTACCGTATGACAGTAATCACTTGTTTCAGTCTTGTATCATCTCACCTACAAAGTACAATGTTTCAGGTCTAACTTCACTACTTCCTCAATAGTCTCACTCAGTTTTATCTGACATAAAAACATTCCTATGCATAGCTTTACTTATTTTATGGTTTTGTTATAAGAGACAGTGACCATACCTTCTGGCATTCTTATCAGGGTCATTGCCAGCCATGCTTGATATCTTTGATTCTCTACTTCTCTTACCTTATGTGTCTTTGGTTTGCCCAGAAATTAACATTATACATCTAATAGATGATACCAAACTCATTTCTTTCCAGTACATATAAATATATTGTATTCAAACAAGAGCAAAAAGAAACAATCTTAACAACAAGTAATTGGCTGAAAATTTCAAACAAATTTCAGTGCTAGACAGCAGTGGTAAATCCTCTTACATTATCCCTGTCTGTAGTTACAAGAATAGAAGCTAAGAAAACCATAAGCTGCAATATTTTTCTGTAAGCAGTTTATTCAAACAGGTAAATTAAAACTAAATAAATCTTACTATAAAAGTATGCAAGCAAAACTACATTTTTTTTTTTTTTTTTTTTTTTTTTTTGCTGTTGTCTCATCATCATTTGCCACAGGATAACTGCAGAAATTTTAGATTAACAATTAGTTTCATTTACAGTTACAGCTTAGACCTAGATAAATGACCATATAAAAAATTTTTGCACTAAGCAATATTAAAATTAGCGTAAGAAATTGATAGTGTTTTTCTCCAATTTATTTTATAAAATAAAGAAAAGTAAGTAAATAAAAAATATCTTCTTAAAATATTTCCTATAAATATAACAAAAATAGATTGTTTCAATCAATGTGTATATTGTTTTGATAATATTTTACCATAATTCTAAGACAATATGAATCTAATGTTAAAGCTGAAATAAAAATGGACAAATTTAATATTGATCCTTCTCTTTCTTTTTTGTCAAGTCTCATGTAAAGTCTATTTGTCGTATCAATTTTTAATGACAGAATTTTCATGCAATTAATAAAGTTACTCATTTCATGTATTACCAGACAGATAAGTCAATTGCTTTTGGCTAGGAATTTAATCTATTGTAGATAATTTTTTCCAGCAAGCTTTGCACAAAGGTATGTACATACTAAGAAATATATTTCTGTCACAGCACCTACAAATTAACCAGGAGCATATATTTTGAGTGTGGTAGGTGTGAGTACCACACACCAACGAAAGGAAAAAATAATTCTGTTCTTCAAGTATTATGATATAAATATAATCTAGTCATAATTTGTTTTCAAATCTAATCATACACCCTGAGAAAGAAAGATTTAGTGGAGTAGAAATTACATTATGCATAAAAATACATAACCATTTGCTTGTTTATAACCACTGTACAACACCCAAAACAACTTTAGTTAGATATAAACCCACAACTTATAAGACAATAACTGGAACATATCAATATAATCATATCATTCCTAGCCTGAACTACATCCAACAAGGGATATAATATCAAAGTTCATTTGAATGCTTTGAATAATAAACCAAAATACTAGTCAGTAATGTTAGTATAGAAGTGAGATCAAGCCAGAGTGGAGGCCCAATGGTTAGGGCAGCAGACTCGTAGTCGGAGGATCACGGTTTCAATTCCCAGACCAGGTGTTGTGTATGTGTTTATTGAGCGAAAACACCTAAAAGCTCCACGAGGCTCTGGCAGGGCAGGAGGGGGTGACTCCTGTTGTACTCTTTAACCACAACTTTCTCTCACTCACTCTTCCCGTTTCTTGAGTAATGCTGCAATGCACTGGCATCCCGTCCAGCTGGGGGGAACACATATGCCACAGAAACTAAGAAACCTGGCCCATGAGCCTGGCTAGGCTTGATAAAGGCAACGTTAATCGTTTTTTTAATCAAGCTAGACAAATAGATTAGAATAATGAAAACCCTGTTTAAAATTATTCATGACAGGGATAGAGACCATGTCAAAGCAGCCAATGGTGCCTAGTGCAGCTCTCCTGACTCACCAGCTCCTGTCAAAATATCCAGCCTATGCCAGCATGGAAGACAGACTTAAATGATGATGACGACAACGACAACGATGATAATAACAACTTATATTGGTGTATTAGGCTCAAATATATGTTTATTTGTCACATCAGTTAATACACCCCCCCCTATATATATATATATATATATATATATAAAAATTACATATTTCAGTTTGGCAAAAGAGACTGATAGAATAAGTACCAGGCTTTAAAAAAAATATGTACTGGGGTTGATTTGTTTGATAAAAATTCTTCCAGACACTGTCCCACCATGGCTACAGTATAATAGCCTAAACAAACAAAAGCTAAAAGATGTGTGTGTGTGAAAGAGAGAGAGAGAGAGAGAGTGTGTGTGAGAGAGAGACAGATGTACACAGGAAAAATGAAACATGAAATCAAAGAAGGATTTGAAAATATCTAATTAATTAAGTGAAATACCAAAATGTATTTGGTCTACCATTCCAACTAACTCATCTTGTCTTCATTATTAAAATTTTACCATTTTCACAGGTGTTTTTCTTTGTTTGATATTTTTAAAATCAAACATTTAAATAAACCCTAACCAAAATGATGATAATACCTTAAAATGTAGTTTGCCATTGTATAAATATTGAAACAAACAAAAATAATGACAAATTCATTCAAATAAATAACAATTTCTGGTTATTATTTGATAAATTTCTGACACCAGTCAAGCAGAGACAAATATAAAAACAATAAGAAACAAGGAGTGTAAAAATATAAACAGGAAAACTACGTTAATAAATGAGTGTGAAAAAATATTAACTCTTCAGAGTATAGACGTCTCTTTACTCTTCATAATCCTCAATACAGCATTAAACAAATAACAATTCTTTAGTCAACTTGTCATCCATCATATATATTTATAAATATATACATAAAAACACAAACACACAGATGGATAGATACATACATACATATATACATGCATACACACATATGTATACATACATGTATATGTGTGTGTATACCCACACACACATATATTTATATGTACATGTATATCTACACACATACACACACACATGCATATGTAGGTATGTGTGTAAATGTAAATCTGAATTGCCAACGTTTATTACAATTCATCTAAAAAAAAAAAAAACGGTTTTTAAAATTTACATCTCCACAACATTTCTATCAATTTGATCTGTGAATTTGAATGCAGTTTCATGTTAAGCACACATCCATAAATAAAACACTTGATGATGATCTAAGATTAAAACACTCAAGGCAGAGAGTAATATGTAGATATAGAAAACATTTCTGGCTCTAACAATGAGGTCAATTGTTAAAAACAATATCGTAATCTTATTGTCAAGAATTGAATAACTCATCTCAGACATTTAAACATTAAATCAGAATCAGAAATCAGAATTACCTGTTCATATCTTCTCGACTTTCTGTCATAAAATAATAAGTTCTTGCACCATACTTCTCTGCTTTAAAGCAATAATCCTTATTGGTGTCCAAGTAGCGAGAAATACAATAGTTAGCTAATGGAAATGCTCCCAGTGGTGTGTCTTCCTGCAACAAATAGAAAAACTGTATGAAAATATGTATAGGATTAACACAAGACAAAATTTTGAAAAAGAAAAAAATCTTAAGACAACAGAAGAAATAAAGCCAGTGGCTAAGTAATTTCACTGTTCTTAAAACTTTATATAGTATTTGTAGACAATGAGGATAAATTAAAGTTAACAGAGTCCAACAAGGTGAGTATTCACAACATATCTAGAAAACTGGATAGACACTTTATTGGAGACTATGTCAGTATTTCACACTTCTCCCTTCTCATCATCAACAAATGTTTTATAAATTTTCAATCAAAGCTTTTTATCCACACTGGTAAATAATATACATGTCAGACATCTAACTTTAGCAGATAGCGTTCATATTTATTGCTCATGAGTATCTAACAAAAAAAGGGACGCCTTGTCAAATTCTGGTGATAACATACCTAATACTTTAGCATTTAGTTAATCCATTAGTATTTAAACCAGTCACAACTGGCCCAAATATTCTACCTGTTTTAAGTTCAAACTAGCCAGATCCAGCCTCTCATACTTATACTACAATGTCATTCTTAAAATAAAGAATCAAATCATCAAAATATCAAAGCTACAAGATAATGGATAATAAATTCAAAACAACATGAATAACTAAACATTACATTTGACAGAATAATCTGAATGCTAAAGGGTTAAAAAATATGTCATTCAAAGTAAAAATAGCTTGTAGAAGTGACCACAGGAAATTGCTAGATCACTGACAGCAAAGTGGAATGAATACAGCTAAGACAAATATCAGAAGAAAGGAGAATTACATAAAAAAATTTCACTTGTTATTACACAGAAATTGCCTCGAGTTTCATACAGTTGGCTGATGAAATTTAAAATTTAAATACTGGCAAGATTCTAAAAGCAACTAAACAAGATTTTTGGAAAATAATTCAAAATTTCAAAATAATA
Organism: Octopus sinensis; assembly: GCF_006345805.1. NCBI lineage: Eukaryota > Metazoa > Mollusca > Cephalopoda > Octopoda > Octopodidae > Octopus > Octopus sinensis. The sequence goes on from NC_043005.1 coordinate 44,323,489, forward strand.
TACATATTGGCAATTGGACAAAAAGAAACAGATATCACATTTCAAAGGAAATAATTGAATAAAATACTTTCCTTACAAAAAAAAAAAAAAAAAAAATCTTGACTTTCACAAAATTGAAAAAGTTATTTTATAAAAATCCTTGAAGCATATAAAATTTTACTGTCAGTGCATATGCTGAAGTATAAATATTATTCCCTTAGGAGTGGCAAAAAAAAATCTAACCAAGCAAATAAGTCTGTTTACCATTTTGCAAAATTCAGATTTACAGAATAAGAAATGAAGTTCTTTTTATATTCACATATCTTGGAGCAGCCCTAACTGAATTCAGTTTTCAAATCCATTAATAGCTTTATGAGGTTGTTATAAAAAGCAAATATTTCACTCAGTTAACCCTATCATGCCTATAGAGAAAGTCTGTGTATGTTCTTTTACCGTTTATCTTTTACTTGTTTCTGTCATTAGACTGTGGCTGTGCTGGGGTACTGCCTTGAAGGATTTTTAGTTGAATGAATCGATCCCAGTACTTTTTTTTTAAAGCCTGGTACTTATTTTATCGGTCCCTTTTGCTGAACTGCTAAGTTACAGGGATCTAAACACACCAACACCAGTTGTCAAGCAGTGGTGGGGACAAACACAGATACAAAGAGACACAAACACACACTACACATACATATATATATATATATGTGCAATAGGCTTCTTTCGGTTTCCATCTATCAAATCCATTCATGAGGCTTTGGTTATCCCAAGGCTGTAATAGCCAAGGTACCACATAGCAGAAATGAACCAGGAAATATGTGGTTGGGCAGCACAATTATTACCACACAGCCACACCTACACCTTCCAATAAATTTGAAAATAATCAAGAATTTTTAAGGATAAAGTAAAATACAAATTTGCTTGAAAATATTAACTGGTATTTGGAATATAACTAAGCAAATATTCCTTAAAATTATGATGGGAAATTTTAATTTAAATATTGCAGGTTTTGAATCAGAAAACCAAAAGTAAATTGGCTGAGTTAAAAGAGCACCAGATGGCATGTTTCTCTACAATTGCTTCAACAGTGTGTGCTCTGAGTTCATAAGTGCCAAAGCAACTTTCCCTTTTATTCCTATGAGATTGATTAAAAAAAAGTACCAGTCTAGGATTGTGGACCAGTAGTAGTAGTAGTAGTAGTAGTAGTCATCTGTCGATCTTGAGAGAAGAAATTGCATCAGCTGCTGATGGTGGTGCATGGGAGTGGCAGTCATGCATACAGTGACTGCATTTGAAGAAGCTCTCTATCAGCACTACAGGGGTAGACCACAAGGTGGCAGACTATGGAACTGTAAAAACACTGGACAAGATACCATGCAGAATTTGTTTCAGTTTTTTTTTTTCTGTATCTGAGTTCAAATTCTGTCATGGTTTACTTGGGTGGCAGACTTAATTTATTTCTCATTTTTACAACAGACATCTGGAATCATAGGTTCCATTAGCAGAGTCTCCTCTGTTGCAAGCATTTAGGCCAAGATCACCAGTTTCAGGATAAATCCTCCCTCCATCCCAATCTCAGAGGCCCAGCATGAAATGATAAAAATATTTTCTAGATAAACAAGAATGTTTTTCGTGATTAATTATAATGACCAGTACATAATTATGTACTGGCCATTTGAGTGTTTTATTGTCATGATTGTTTACAACATATGAAATTCTGACAAGACAAAACAATACATAGAAAAGAAGGGAAAATTAAGACAAATGGATTGATGGCATTTATTAGGGTTTTATTTATCAGTCAATTGAGATACAAGTATATATAAGAAATTAAAATGACAAAGGAAAAGAAATTACATTATGAACTTCATTAACTTGCAGCTGTTTCTGCTATTAGATGCAATGCACTCATAGTTGAATGCTTGTGTATCACCCTATAGCTTCATCAGAGCTTCAAACATGAAGTGCAGTTTTATTTGGAAAGGCATTCTGAAGTATATGCATATTGAATTCTAACACCAGGTTATTAGTATCGCTATGACTAAATGAAAAAATAAAATACAATACAAAATGGCTGTGTGGTAAGAAGCTCACTTCCCAACCACATGGTTCTGGGTTCAGTCCCACTGCATAGCACCCTGGGCAAATGTCTTGTACTAGACTCTTGGACTGAGCAAAGCCTTGTCAGTGGATTTGGTAGATGGACACTGAAAGAAGCCCATTGAAAATATATACATATATATATATATGTATATATTTGTGTGTCAGTGTTTGTCACCTGACAACTGATGTTGATGTGTTTATGTCCTCCATAACTTAGAGGTTCAGCAAAAGAAACCAATAGAATATATACTAAGCTTACAAAGAATAGGTCCTGGGGTCAATTTGTTTGACTGCATGGTTTGCAGTCAAATAACTGAAACAAATCTATATATATTCTTTTATTCTTTTCTATGTTTCATCCTTGAGGCTGCAGCCATGCTGGGACACCGCCATATGTTAAAATATTAATATATACATATATACATATATATATATATATATATATATATTATATATATTCATATTTATATTTGCAATGACATACATAATCCTAGTCTTTGCAGTATTATGAAATAAGTTTATATTCCTTATTTCTAAGTTTTATAGGGTTTTTTTTACAGCTAGGTTATCCAGAAAAGAGAGTTGAGTTGCAGAGTAACAGCAATATAGGGAAAAGAGAGAGGCTAGTGAGGAAATGGAAGAGAACACAACTCATGAGTTGTAGTAGAAGGAAGAGCATTAATTCTTTAGTATTCAGATTGCTCTGTTATATCTAATGCTTGTTTTTACATTGTTTTCAATTAATCATGTATTACCTCATAGCTTTCAGTTTTAAATGATGTGATTGTTATTATTAGAGTGACATTATAGGATAGGTGTGAGAGACTAGATCTAGTCACTTTGAACATAAAACAGGATATTTGGGCCATATATGGCCAGTTTAAATGCTAAATGGTTAAATAATCCACTAAAATGTACCAAGTACTAGGTGGGGGTGTTAAATTGGGTACCAAATTAGATATGTCACTCAAGAAAAAGTATTTAGTGTCTTTAACTAACTTTCATATGATTCCAATAATTTAACTCATAAGAATCCGCTGGACATGAAGCTATAGAAATAGATACTTGTATAAGATGCCACACTGTAGGCTTAAACAAGAATCCACATGATTGGGAGGCAAGCTTCCAACCCGTGCAGCCATATCAGTACCCAAACTTGCTAGGTTACTAGCACATAATATTAAATCCTTTAGCATATAAACCGGCCATATCCAACCAAAATATTCTACCTATTTTATATTCTAAACTAGTCAGATCTAGCTTCTCACATTTACCCTACAATATTATTCTTAAAATAAATAATCACATCATTGAAATCTCAAAGCAACAAGGTAATGCATTATTAATTCATATGAATGCGAATAAATAAGCATTACATTTGACATAGAAATCTGAATGCTAAAAGGTTAATTATTCTAGCCACCAAATTTCTTCATATGCAGTTAATATTTAATATGTTTAATCTGTAGCTGCCTATTTTATATTGTTTATATTAACTTGAATTCTCAAATCCACTCTAAATAAATACTGGATTATACGGACTTACTAATTTTTTGAAGTTATTCTACATTTACTATATAATACAAAGAAATTATTCAAGAAGCATTGATGTTACAAAATAAAGGGGAAAATAGTTTTTAGAATATCAATTTCAGAAATATTAGTTACCTACATCATTTGTATGTGAAATGTTTCATTTATTGTGTGACCAGTATTTATTATTCAGAAGCATATTGTCTTTAAAATTAAAATATGAAATTGTATTTTGCATTTTTTGTTATTACTGTGGTTAGTTTAATGGATATTTATTGGTGCTGGCTGGAACTAAGCGGAGATTACTTTCTTTGAATCAATCTTCATACTGAACTAGTAGAAATTAAGCTGCAGACAAACTTTACTTTAATAGATGTATGGTCATGAGGTAAGCAATTACATGTTCAGAGTCACAGATCTAACATTCTGGATATGCTGTGTTCCATAGTTTCAGGATCATACTCTTCACACTGCTATATTTTGGACTGATATCAGTTTCTAATGATAGCTGCAACAAAAATGGGGAGGGTACAGAATTGCTTGATAACTCCTTAACAAAACTGGAATTGGTGCACCCATTGATACTACATATTTTTTGATATGTGTATTTCATGTTTGTTTAGACTGGATAGGAAGAAGACTGCTTTTCAAATAGTAGTATCATTCTTTTGTGTTATCGATGTACCTGGGTCTATTAGTACATATTAAGAGTGTGTCATTTACAGCAAACAATGGTTTAAGTACTAGTTGTGGTTTTAAAATGTTTGGGATCTCTAAGCTGATAATTTGTTGTTTGCCAGGCATGTAGAAAAAAATTGGGGGATGCTAATAGATGTTTTAATGCAAAGAAACAACAAATGATGTTCTATAAAGGAACAGATTTTAAAATTATCTAAATTGCGTATTGTTTTAATAAACAGGAAAGCATTTTGAAGATATGATAAATTCATTTGATAATCAAATCTTATTGTAGTTTTCTATGCAATTTTGTTAATGGCATTTGTAATTAAAAAGCTTCTCTATTATTATAACTCTAGAATCATTTGATATCAACAATGCATCAGCAACTGTTTTCGTGCAAAAGAAAGATGGTAAAATAAGATTGCCTGCAAATTATCAAGTACATACAAATGATAAGATTGAAACTTTTTCTCATCCAACTCCTCATTTTCAAAAACTACCCACTGGTGTACAAGGAGTAAAGTTTTGTATCTTCAATTGTCTTAACAAGTATATATTGGTGGAATGGTTTTCATGAGGGCTTTAATGGTCAGTGTATAATAAATGTAAGTTTTTACCTAGATGATTGACAAATGGGTTTTAAAAACAGCAGCTCCATTTCCCAGTATCATGCAGTCTATAGTCAATGGAATTAATGGCATAATTATCTATCACTATAATATATTCCTCTTTGTAGCCATTCAGAATAAATTCAAGAACTGAGAAAATACAGTAATTGCTAGTTTGAAAGGATTCAGTATATCAGTTAATCCAGATTTCAAAGAATGATATCAAATCATTATACCATCCGATAGACAAGATCCAGGAGTTGATAAACTATTACTTTTGGTTAAAACTTATAGATTTAGTTATCCCTTTCCATGCGACAAAAAGAAATGTCTCTTTTTGGAGAATACATCAAAAACTTCTTACGCAATGTACTGTTTTGTCATCATTTCTTAGTCATTATGAAACAACTCTTGCTGTTGATGCTTCTGGGTTTGCAAGAACAAAAATGATGTCCCACAAAGGAAAGCTTGTAGTATATATTAGGCATACAGCTGTTAGTATTCAGAAAAATTGGATCAATATTGAATGTAAAGCCTACACAAATGTAAGATGCTTTGAACATTGAGGTATGTTTTATTCCAGAAACATCTCACACTATAAACTGAACGTCAATCATTGCATAATTTCAATGGAACTTGATCGTTTCTCATGAACTTTTCTGTCAATAACTAGGTGAACCCTCATCTTATTATATGGATTCAAAATTATTCACAAGCATGGTAAAACAATTAGTCATGTTAATGTTTTTCGAAGACTATAGAAGGCTCAGATGAGTTTAATAGGGTTTTTCACAAATACATTACATTCTGGCATAAGTAATGCAGAATTAATTTTTTATTGAGTCTCAGACTGTTGAAGACATCAAAAATCATTTTAAAACATACACTCTATGTTAACTTAAGAAATAATTATATTGCTGAAAAGATTAGTCTTGACTAAATCTTTTATAACAATTTGCCAGACGCTCTTGTAAGCTGATTGTAGAGAATGATCTTAAAATAATTATTCCTGAATCTTATTTAGATGAAAATTCTTTCCACAATTTATGATATACACAGGGGTGTAAAACAAACACTGAAGCATTTATCAGATCATGTAATGCGTACTAAAATCAAATTCAAAGGCTAACCTTGTACTGTTAAGTGGCCTGGATCACATCGTTGGAAAATATTACATATGTGTTGGGGTAGACACATGCAAAATACTCAAAACGTTTTGATCATAGCCAATTTTGTTATTACTTAGATTGAAGCCTTTTATGTTCCAGTAGGAGCTTAGAAAGTGTAAGGAAACAATCATTTTCCATCCTCTGTAGATTTGGCATTTCAATGACAGTAGTATCAGACAATGGATCAGATTCATTCACTGAAAGGACTGGTTAGATTAATTTAGTTGAAAGAAAATTGAAATTTCTACATATAGTCCAAAGCTTAATAATGTAAAAGAAAGAGATGTACTTACGATTGAATCTATATTAAAAGCTTAAAGTCCACCTACAGAAAAGTTTGAGAATGTTTGCTACAGCATCTTTTCAACACTCACAGTACATCTGACACATGAAAGTTATCTCTAGAGGAGGAATTATTTAACAGCAGTCTAGAGAAGCAGTAAATCTTTTATGTAAGGTTGCACAACTGGTTCATTACAATATGTATTTCCTATGCAAAACACATTCTTCAGGTATTTTCCCTCAGCTGTTGTCAGCACCATCATCATTATCATCAACATACTGTACACTTCTAGTTTTCCATACTAGCATAAATGGACACAGATTTCAAAGAATGATATCAAAACATTATACTGTCTAACAAACAAGATCCAGGAGTTGATAAACTATTATTATTGGCTTATACTAAAACTTTCAGATAAAGGGTGTTATATATACATGCAACAAAAAGTAATGTATTTACTTGTGGAATGCATAAAAAACAACCCTTTAAGACAACAAGAGAAATCCTTATACAATATTTGTTTTTTATATGTTCTTTCTGTTGCCAATCATTATTTATTTTTCAAACAAAACATTTTATTTCATTGCTTTTCATAGGATAAAACCAAGCCATAAAATATATTGTTTACTTCTCATGAAAACAACATCACCATTTTTGCTCACATGGAGGCAACATGAAAACACATAATAAGACCCATACATTTATGAAAATGGATTCAGCTGTTCAACCAACATGTGTCTTTGTCTTTCTGTTTGTCCTCCCCCACCACCACCACCACAACTTGACAACCATTGTTGGTGCTTTTTATGTCCATGAAACTTAGTGGTTCAACGAAAGAGACTAAAAGAGTAAGTACAAGGCTTGAAAACATACAAAATGTACTGGAGTTGATTCCTCAAGTCAGTGGCCCAGTATAGCCACAGTTTAATGACTAAAACAAGTAAAAAATAAAAGATGTCGCCGTCGTCGTCGTCATTGTTTAACGTACGCTTTCCATGCTGGCATGGGTTGCACAGTTTGACTGAGGACTGGTAAGCCAGATGCTGCACTCAATCTGATCTGGCAAAGTTTCTACAGCTGGATGCCCTTCCTAACGCCAGCCATTCCAAGAGTGTAGTGGGTGCTTTTACATGCCACCAGCATAAGGGCCAGTCAGGTGGTTCTGGCAACGACCACGCTCAAAAGGAGCCAGTCCGGTGGCACTGGCAACAACCTCTAGTTCTGAAAGTGACTCAGCAATTAGAGCAAGGTCATCAGCATATAGGCATCCTGTCTTGAATTCCTCTGTTATTGCCTGGAGGACTATGATGAATAAGAGGGGGATGAGGACTGATCCGTGGTGGATCCCTACCTCTTCTTCACTGTACTCGTTGCCAACCCTCACCTTACTGACAGCATCCCTGCACATGGCTTGCACAGCTCTCACTAACCATTCATCTATCCATAGTTTCCTCATTGATCACCAGATAAGGGATCGAAGGACCCTGTCAAAGGTTTTCTCCATGTCAACAAAAGCCAGGTACAGAGGTTTATCCTTGGCTAGGTATTTCTCTTGCAGCTATCTTACCAGAAATATAGCATCAGTGGTGCTTTTCCTTGGCACAAACCCAAACTGCATCTCAACTAGAATGACTCTCTCCTTAATTAGTTGGGTTGTGACCCTCTACGTGACCTTCATTACCTGATCCAACAACTTGATATCTCTGTAATTATTTGTATCTAAAGCATCACCTTTACCTTTGTAGCAGTTGACTATGGTGCTGCTACACCAGTCATTGGGCATGACTCCTTCATGTATCACCTGGTTAACTATACGGGTGACTAGGTTATAGCCGACACTACCAGATATTTTGAGTATCTCTGCAGTGATTCCTGATGGGCTGGGACCTTTCCCTGTTTTCATACCCTTAATTGCTTTATCTACCAAGGTACAGTCAATTCAGATAGCTGATCTCTCTGTTGGGTCAGCATTCAACAGACTCTCTTTCTCCCATTCATTCTCTTTCCTTCCATTCGATTGTAAATACGCTGCTTCTAAAGATAATTTCAGTCAATTATGTATATACAAGCAAGCTGGTCCTACTTTGATTTACAATGTTATAATGGGTTGGACTTTAACAAACTGTAATTAATTGAGCTAATAATTACTGTGGATTTATTTTTTTATGTTTATACTTCAATTCTCTCTCTTTCCCTCAGTGTGCATGTGTATATGTGTGTGTGTGTATACAGGGTGTGATGGGTAAATTCTTGCCATTTTATATGCAAGTACATTGTTTGTTTTTGACTTTCTCAACTACACAGTATAGTAGGGTCAGTTGGGCACTGTCTGTGAGAAAAACAGCACAATGACGCAATTCACTCTGCCAGAAATTTCGAAACGACATGCTGTACTGCTTGGCATTAACACCAGAAGCTCTAATACGAGCATTTCAGAGTGTTTGGGTGTCAATCTGAGGACATATACTAAGAGTGATAAAAATCAAACATCCAGTCAACATTGGTTATTATATGTGGGGCACAGATGAGTGAGAGCCCAACAAAACTCCTGGTAACATCAAAGATGAACTGAATGCAAGGATTATGGCAGCATTCACCAACTTAATCAAGGAGACTGTCCAGAAAAGTTGCAGGAGATTCTGAAGTTGTCAGGAGGCCATAGTTGAAGCCAATGGCGATTTTATTGAATAAATTTACTCCTTAGTATTTCAAGATATCTTTATGTAATTTTGGTAAATATATGTTAAAATGAAATGTCAGTGCTATTTTCATTTTTGCATAAGTTAGACAACAGTTTATTCACGGCATCCTGTATATATATATATATATATACACACACATATACATATATATATATATATATATATATATATATATATATTATATATATATATATATATATATATATATATATATACATTTATATGCATCATAATCATCATCATTTAATGTCTGTTTGCCATGCTGGCATGTATTGGACAGTTTGACCAGGCTGGCATGCTGGAAAGCTGCACCAGACTCCAGTCTGGTTTGGCATGGTTTTCTACAGTTGGAAACATTTCCTAAAGCCAACCATTCTGAGAGTGTAATGGGTGCTTTTACAGCCACCAGCATGTGTGCACTTGGCTTGATGGGTCCTTCCAAACACACCAAATTGCCAAAGGTCTTGGTCATTCTAGTCATTACCTATGTGAGGCTCAAAGTTCGAAGATCATGCTTCACCACCTCATCCCCTGTCTTTCTGGGTGTACCTCTACCACAGGTTCCCTCCACAGTTAGAGATCGGCACTTCTTTACACAGCTGTCCTCGTCCATAAACACATGACAATACCAGTGCAGTTGTCTCTCTTGCACATCACATCTGATGCCTCTTATTCCCAACTTTTCTCTCAAGTTTCTTACACACACACACACAAACTGTTTTAAATAATATATGTAACCCTAACTAAATTTCCTTCATTTGTCCAAACATAAATATATATGTGAATGTCCCCCACAACCACTTGACAACTGGTGCTGGTGTGTTAATGTCCCCATAACTTAGCAGTTCAACAACAGAGTCCGATAGAATAAGTACCAGGCTTACAAAAAAAATAAGTATTGGGGTCAGTTTATTCAACTAAAAATTATTCATGGCAGTGCCTCAGCATGGCCAGTCTAATGACTGAAACAAGTAAGACAAAAGATAAAAGATTTACTTTTACTAGTCTTAGCTCAAAAGCTGTGGGCATGCTGGAGCACCGCCATTATACATATATATATGTATCATAAACAAAGGAATGCAGATATTGGTATAACACTTTTTTAATCAGTGACAATTATTTCAATAATCATTAGAATTTTTAGATCAATCAGCATGATGGGTCATACATAGAGAAAATAAGTAAATCGACACAATATTAAATGAAAGTGATACTAACTATCTCTTCAAACTAGATATAATGGTAGCACTGCAAAAGATACTGATTTTCATAGTAGATTTTAGTTTATTAAATACTATGAAATCAAAAAGACCATAGGAAACAAGGTAATAAATTATAAACAACAGGTTGTCATATTATCAGACAAATTTCATTGTGTGTCTATTAAATATTTTATATCTACTAAAGGAAGGAATATTTCACCAATGCCTTAAAGAAAATTCCCAAGTTAAATGAGGCTACATGAACTGTGAAAGGAGTTGGGGTTGAGCCACATAATATTTCTCTTATGTAAACCTCTTTCTAGCAGTAATTGGGTGTTGTATGGTTAATTTCAAATTTTTACTTGGTTTCCTGCCATCATAGGATGTATGATGATAATCATTCTAGTACAGCTTATCATATGTATACTTAATATTCCTGCCTTTTAGGTAGTGAGCTAGCAAAATTGTTAGCATGCCGGGCAAAATGCTTACTGACATTTCATCCATCATCACAATTTAAGTTCAAATTCTCTCGAGGTTGATTTTGTTTTTCATTCTTTCAGGATCAATCAAATAAATAGCAGTTGAGTACTGGGGTTGATGTAATTGACTTAATCCCTTCCTCAAAATTACTGGCTTTGTGCCAAAATTTGAAATCAATTTCTTACAGGTTGGGGCTTATTATTTATGTTATCCAGGTTCACCTTAGCACTTCTAAGGGAAACTGGAGTATAATTCCTGTTATTGTCTGTAAGGAGTATTGTATCCTTGTACTACTTTTGATTATTTAAGATAGTAGTTTGTCCAGATGTGAGCTTGTGATTATAATAATATTCTGGCCCTTGTTAGTATTATCGTAAAAGCAAAATTTTCCATATTAGTTGTATTACAATGTGCATACACTTGTAAACATAGCCTGGTAATCCTTACACATTTATTAAGTACTGTTGTCTAGGATTTGCCAAATCATTTTGGTATACCTAATCCTTGCTAAAGCTGCATTATGATAATTTGCATTTTGAGAGGAATTCTCATTAGCAGAAAGTTTGGATATAGTAAACGAAATACTTTTAATGATGAGCTTAATGACATTGGGCTAACTTAGCAAGAGTCTAAAATTCATTAACAAAAATTCCAACCAACCTAGAGTAGTAATTAATTCCCACCTGGCTTGTCATTATTTGTGGTCATAGCTATTTATAAGAGATTTAACATTGGGGAACTAATGGGACAATCTGTTACTATAATCTCCTTACTTATTAACAATAAGATAAACTAAGAATCAACATCCTTCAAAAATCAAGCAGACAAATTTAAGAGACAAAATTATGCATTTATGGTGCCAACAATTTTCGGTAAAAGTTATGACAGGAAAACAATTAGCCTCAGAATATAAATACATGCAAACGATAGATTGCTATAAAAATTAAAACATTATATCAAACTTAAAAATGAATGCACTGAAAATGTTGGCACTTTTTAAACCACTGGTTTAAAAAAAAAGTGTTCATGGTGCATTTGAATGCATTTGAACACAATGTAAGAAATATATATACACACAGAGGTGCAAATGAGTTCATGTGTGCATATGTGTATACGTATGTATATATGTTTGTGTGTATTTATGCACCTTTAAAATTCTAAAAATGTCCTTCCACATATTGTATTACATCTATAACTCACTCTCTTAATAATTTTAAACATGTTTCTTTTTTCACTCACCATGTTATCCTTTCTGTTATGGTAACCCCAAGTAAAAGTTTCATATTTATTTGTATCTCTGCAAGCTCTTGTGGCTAATAAAGAAAAGATTTTCATTATTGTCCATGGTGTTGCTGTTGCTGTTGTTGTTGTTATTATTATTATTATTGAATTATTGGTATTTTTATAACTGTTAAATTAATTAAATTATGTTGTTTTGCTTTGTTTTGTTTTGTTTTTTTTTCTTGAACATTTGAGAGAAAATGTTAAGAATTCCTAAAATAGAGAAAATTAATTGCCGGCTTTTCTAATATTAACATTGTCAAAACAAAATCAATGTTTCTTAGGTAAAGAAAATTTTTACTAAGTGCTGCAGAGTTAAATATTGTTTGTGAATTTCTATGAATATACATTTGCATTATACCATTTCTTTTTAATTTATACCTTAAGTTGTTTATAGTTGATTTAGAGTTTAAGAAAAAAGCAAGTTTATTTGAATCTTGATAAAATCAGAAAGTTATCTTTTTTTTTTTTTTCACTACATTCCCTCAGGCAGAAACATTAATTATAATACAATGAAAAAATGCAAGCAGCTGCTTTTCTAAGCCATAGGAAATGAAATATTGGCTCTACATCAAATACTGATAGGGAAATATATATATATATATATATATATATATATATATACTGGAAACAATTTTTACAATAGAACAAAGCTGGTTTTAGGGGTGTCATTTTATTATTTAATATTAATGTAATAACATTGATAACCTACACAAAATTCAGCAAGTTCATGCCTTCTAAGTACTTAAAACCAGATTCAGAGTAGATTTCACTAAATCTGCAGTTAAATTTATGACTTCTCATTAAAAGCAGTCTATCCTAAATATTTTCTTCTCTTATTTGTAAATATACATTACTGTTAATACTGCAATGGTTCTAATGTGTGTCAGCTGTGGAAATCTATTATAGTGTTTAATTAAACTAAATCTTGCTTCTTTTATTGATTACTATATATATTTCTTAACAAATTTTCACAACTTCGGAGCATAAATTTTTCTTTTACACCTGTTCCACTCTCAACACAAACACATTACTTCTGGTCCAATCTTTTGCTAATCTGGCATCGTTTCTTAGCTTATTCAGCTGCTAAGTTCCTCAAATCCATTGTACTTTTACTACAAATTCGCCAAATCTACTATTCTTTTATCACTGCCAGACCTACATGTGTAGAAAACTGATATCCTAAGCAATGTATACCATCACCAACTTTTAACTTACTCAAATACATCAATACTTTATTTATTTGTAACATGCATTTGTGAACAATAGCGTCATTATTTTCAAACAGGTCAATCTGTGGTTCACTGCTTTTCTGATGACTGACAGGGGGAGAGACAAAAGAGGGTAGAAAGTAGCTTTTCAACAAGAGCAGAATACTAAGAGCTACCTTTTGCTGATATGTATATTTTCCTGACAATATACACACATCTCTCTCTCTCACTCTCTCTCTCTCTCTTCTCTCTCTCTCTCTCTCTCTCTCTCTTTCTAAGCAATTATAGACATACATACACAAGACACACACAAATATATATGTATATATGCATATAAGTATATGTATGTGTGTGTGCATAGATAGAGTGATAGATAGATATACACAGTGGTGGACTGGTCTCAAAATATTGATCGCCAGGCAACTAAGGGTCTCCATGCGCAACTACAAGGGGCCCCACCTGCAACTACAATGCTATCATTTAATTTTTGAATTGTTTTGTTAAAAGTATTCTTTTCAACTGTTTACAAACATAGCCAGGCAGAAATAATTAATGCATTCTTCCAGGAGTGAATAAAAAAAATTCTCAAACTTGAGTGGATGGGTTCCTTAGATACTAACATGGACCTCCATATATGGATTGTAATGGCACAGGGGCCCACTTGCCATTGGGCAAGCTGGCAACCTGACTGGTCTGCCACTGGATATACACATATGTACGTATGTATGTATGTATGTATCAAATAATGAAGGATCCATGAAATCCAGGCAAATGCCTCAGTCAGCACTCAGTTCAGAAAAAATGACAGTAATAATATAATAATTTTATATAATTTAATTTAAGTTAACTAAATAAAATATTAAAAAAAGGTTTTAATAAACTGGCATGAACAATCAATTAATAACTCATTATATTTAGTAATTAGTCCAGACTTACAACTTAGGATTTCAAGTGCTTCCGTGAAACATGAATTACAATCATCCTACCCACTTTGTACAGAGGTGCAAAATGTATAATTGACCCTGAACCAAAGTAATTACTATTTCTATAATTAATGTCCCAAATATATTTTATTATTAATTTATTAAATAACTCATGCTTATTATTGAAAGAATGTCTGTGATTATTCCATCTAGATTTGAATTCTCAAACTGTAACACTGATATAGTAACATACTTTATTGGGTGTCTGAACAGAATATTTATATACTAAATTTTTCTTGAGGCACTATTTACACAAAATACATTTATATCAATCCCTACAGTCACAGTTACTCTTAGGTTTATTATCAAGTAAAGAATCATTAGTTGTACCATTACTAAAATTATAGATTGGAAGAGGCACAGAATCAGTAGTAACATTCATGTTTGATCAAGATACATTACTAACAGAGGAGCTACTGTAATAATCAGAATAACTTGCATGGTTTTTCATTTTGCTTAATTCCTTATCTTTAATACTGGTTATATTATCATCTAAATTAGGTGTGGTAGGGTTTGGAAATTTAACAGTGTGCCAATTGAATAACTTACAATATTGACTAGGAGGAAAATGCCAGTCCAATGCTTGGAAGAAAACTACAGGCTTATCCATGGTTACCTGATGTGTGAAAAGAGGGTTAAACCACAAAATATTCCACTTGCATAATCTACATGTTCCTTTATTGCTATTCCATTTTAGAATTAGGTTTCTATTTACTGTTATATGAAGTGATTATGATTGTCACTAAATTTTGTGTTCATATGCTTAATCCTACTACTTCTATAAGCTATAACACAGTCATTCGAATTACAAGGTTTGGGATATTGGTTTTGGAGAAAGGTTTTAAGGGTATTTGGATTCTTTATACCCTTAACTAGAGAGATGCTCCCATTAATACTGCTAGGGATTATTGTTCCCACATTTGGCTGACTACAATTCCTGCTCAATCTCAATGCATGCTTGACCTTGTGATTAAAAGCATTGTAGCCAGATGATTGTTATTGTCACTTTGTCATACACTAGGGGATACAACCAACAATCCTTAGATGGAACAATACGTTTGTCATTAGAAATTTATTCAATTTTACCAGTGTATCTGACTTTAGTTTAAGTTGTATTGCAGTAATTGGTATTCAGAGCAAAAATATTTCCTCATTGGCAGAAAGTCTAGATGTTCTAGATGTGATGCTCCTAATTATAGCAGCATCAACAATGATTTGAGTTTCTCTATCCCCATGAGTCCATAATTTATCGTCAGTTTTAATAATTGTTCTCTTAACTGCTAGAATCGACATCGTCTAGACAGATGGGAGCTGTTTACAGCAAAAATAAGGGCTTAATTAAGTGGAATAGGGGTTATAGATGAGAAATAACAAAAACTATCAATCTGCATAAATTTAATATTTTCTTTATTTTTCCAAGCCTTTAAACTAGTTAATAACTTCAATGGTATTGGATTATAAACTAAGTTGAATTTTGATTGAAAGTACTAGAAGTTAATAACTTGTCAAACCCAGAGCCACATGGCTGCAAAGTGAATTTATTAACCCTTTCGTTACTGTATTTATTTTGAGATGCTCTGTGTTTCTTTCAATTATTTTAGATATAACAAAGAATTTATCAAAATAACTTAGTTATTAACCATGCTCATTAGCGTCCAAACATTTATAAAAATGATGGAAACAACCACTGTAGCTTGAAAATTAATCTTATCTCCTACAGGATGGATACAAAGTAATCTGAAACTGTTTAGATGAACAAGTTTTTTTTTTCTCTAAACACTGAGTGAGAAGGGATATTGCCAAAGACTCTTACTGAGTAAGAAGGGGTATTGCCAAAGACTCTTACAAACCCTTCAAATCTAACCCTTTTGTTACTGTATTTATTTTGAGATGCTCTGTGTTTCTTTCAATTATTTTAGATATAACAAAGAATTTATCAAAATAACTTAGTTATCATTCAGCTAGTGTTAGGAACATAAATTGTGACTAAGATTTGGTGGAAGATTTTAATTCAAAACTTACAAAAATAAGACATTTGTACTCAGATCCAGAGCCGGTTTCAGGCAGATTAGTAATGAAAGAGTTAATCACCTAACTATCCACAAACTCAATCAAGGAATATTGGATTATGGAAACATATTCTGCATTCCAAGATGAAGAGAGATTTCTTAACCATGCTCATTAGAGTCCAAACATTTATAAAAATGATGGAAACAACCATTGTAGCTTGAAAATTAATCTCATTCCCTACAGAATGGATACAAAGTAATCTGAAACTATTTAGATGAACAAGTTTTTTTTTCTCTAAACACTGAGTGAGAAGGGGTATTGCCAAAGACTCTTACAGACCCTTCAAATCTAGCAAGGTTGATGCCATTAATGTTCCATTTAAACTCTTGCAGATCAACATCTGCGGGAAAGACATGAGCAGGGTGATTACAAAAGCCAATGTCCTAAAGGGAACAGACTCTGGATATAGGGGTTAGTTCTGGACTGGAGGGGTTGGATGATGCAACAAAGATGATGGGAAGAGGAGAAATGAATGGGCTGGGGTGCCTGAGTGGAGGGGATATGAGACCAAAAGGTTCTGAGTAGTAGAAGCCATTATAGGAGCAATAGGAAAGATAGCTAGATATAGACAAAGAGATAAACAGAGAGACAGAGAGGACACACTATGCCTCCAGAGGTTGGAGTATGTCTGTTAGTGACTAAATGCCAGTCAGCTGAGCACCCCTTCACCAGATGAGGTCCAGAAGATGTGTGCATGTGTGCAGCAGCAGTACCCTCCCAGACATGAGTTCAGTATCCCTTCTTCGCCTCATTTGAGCTTTCTAGAGTGTCAACAGCTATTAAGGGCAGAAATATTTTCTGGCCCTGAAAAGAAGGGCTTGTTTTTGAGATACAATCCTAGTTATGCTACAGAAGCACTTTGCAAAGAGCGATCCTGAGTGATTATGAAACCAGCATTTGGAGTGAGTGTAAGGACTCTGAGTGCTGCACATGTTTACACAAGGTGTAGTGTGATGATGTTTCTTCAATAAGAGAAGTACTTTAGTTTTCTTTTTCTGTTAAAAGAGCTAAAGTAGGAATGGCCTCAGTGAGAATGCCCTCAAAGTTACTGTTTATGGAATCAATACAGGTTTCGCATATAGTGTGTGGATGACATAGGGTAAGTTAAGGAGGAATGAAGGATCAAGTTCACTGTATAAGAGTGGGTGTTGCTGCATGTGGCAGCAAGTAAGGTCATTGATAATAGTGGGTAGGATAACACCAAAGAAGAAAGTGGTGGTATAAAACCCAAACTTTGTGTAGTTCCAGAGTTGACTGAATGTGGAGCAGAAAGAACTCCATCAATATATACCACAAAGGTATGACTTAATTGGAAGTTATGGCTCCAAGAGATCAGAAATGAGTGGAGCTCATAGATGGGAAGTTTGAAAAGAAATTTGCATGCCAGACATGGTCATAGGCTTTGTTGCTGTCTAGAACAACAATATTGCTACCACTGAAATTCTGTTCAGCAAGAGCCAAATGATGAGTGACCTAAGAGAGTATGTTTATGGTGAACCTGGCCATGCAGAAGCCATACTGGTGTGTGTGTGTGTGTATGTGCATGCGTGCATGTGTGAGAGAGAGAAGGGTGAGGGAGAGAGACGGGAGAGGGAGAGAGAGAAGAGAGAAGGAGAGAGAAGGGAGAGGGAGAGAGAGAAGGTAGAGGGAGAGAGAGAAGAGAGAGGAGAGAAGGGAGAGAGAGAGAAAGGAGAGGGAGAGGGAGCGAGAGAAGGGAGAGGGAGAGAGAAAGGAGAGGGAGAGAGAGAAGGGAGAGGGAGAGAGAGAAGGAAGAAGGAGAGAGAGATAGAGAGAGTTTCAAAGTGCTGGAGAATGTCAATATCTTGGAGATTTTAGAAGAAAAAGCAATAAGGAAGTTAAAGCCTAATGGAATCAAATTTAATAAAGTCTTTGACAAAGTGGCATGTGGAATATTTTCCCAAACTCTCTTCTAACATATTTCCAACCAAAAGTAATAAACATTCAGACATGAAACTTTATCAGCTGTACAATATTTGTTTGCCTTTACCTGAATCCAGTATTGACAGATACAGAATCTGTAAACAGATACACTAAGGTTCAACAATCTTTGTACTATGAAAAATGAAAGGCATACAAGTTATAAGTATTACTCACAACTTGTGTAGGCGCAGGTGTGGCTGTGTGGTAAGCAGCTTGCTTCCCAACCATATGGTTCCAGGTTCAGTCCCACTGCATGGCACTTTGGGCAAGTGTTTTCTACTATAGTCTTGGGCTTACCGACTCCTGTGAGTAGATATGGTAAATGGAAGCTGAAAGAAACCTATTGTGTGTGTGTGTGTGTGTGTGTATATATATATATATATATATATATATATATATATATATATATATAATATACATATATCTTTGTATGTGTCTTTGTGTCTGTGTTTCTTCCCTGCCATCACTTAACAACAAATGTTGGTGTTCACGTCTTCATAACTTAGCATTTCACAAAAGACCAATAGAATAAAAAAAATAATAAGTACTGGGGTGAATTCATTTGACTAAAAAGTCTTCAAGGCAGTGCCCCAGCATGGCCACAGACTAATGACTGAAGCAAGTAAAAGATAAAAGACTACTGCAACTCAGAAACTGGTGGCCAACTGGGATTGATTTTAACATAAATCTAAGAAAGACCACCTACAAACACAAATATATTCATACTTTGTTAAGAGTTAGCAGCTGTTTAGAGCTAAAGCATATTTAGGTAGTGAAGTAGGAAAGTAACTATTTAAAAAATATTTTGACTAACTAAAATATGAGGGCTTGGTAACATACATGCAGGGTGAGAAATAATTTTAGGGGGCTGTGTATAATTCATCAGTATAGATATGGTAGTTTAGAATCTTCTTAAAATGTCTCAGAGTAGAAATTTAAAGTAGAAAGAACAAAGCGGTTATTTCAATCAATACTTCAGAAACAAAGATGGAGAATTAAAATCACTTAAAAAATGTTTATAAATCTAATACAATACAAATTCAAAACTCTGTTATTATCATTTGTTTTAAGTTTAAAGAAAACTTGATAAATGTCATTAAATCCTATAAACTGTCTATATTTACAAATTTAAAGTAATTTAGACATTGTGCAAAAGTACTATCTAGATTTATATTGTGTTCAGTGTTATTTGAAACAAGAGAAAATAATTAGCTTTAAGAGCTTAAAATTTAAAATCTAAGTTTTTATTTTAACAATATTGTTTTATCAAAAACCAGCTTTTCTTCTTAATAGGCTAACAAATGTAAAATAATGAACATAATTATCACAGCAGAGGAATATAGAATTCCTTTCATTAACTATATAATTCTAACAAGTTTTGTTAGAAATAAACTCAAAATGGCTTTAAAGAATATTTCCTAAAGTAAAACCCATTTTTCCAAGTGAAACTAGGCAGGATTTGTTTGTAAATGATATTTTATTTTTTACACTGTTAGATTTGGATAAAGAAGTAGGAAGCAGCTGCTTTCAACCTTCACTCTCCATACAATATAATAGCTGTAATAGAAACAGAACTACTATATTTCTTAACCATAGCATCAACAAGAAATGAATAAATTTTGTGCTTTATTAACAGTATTGAAAAACAAAAAAACAAAAATCATCATTACACTAAATGAAATGGGAAACATTTGTTTTTTAAACTTTACTTCTTCCTTCATTTAGGATGACATTATAGGAATACTAATAATTGTATTTTCAACTTCACAGATACACTTTTAACACCAATATGAAAAAAAATATTTTTATTCTATATCTACAGGATAACAAATGAATATATACAGGATATTGTTTTGTTTAATGCAGTTGATATTCTAATGGAAATTCATTGCAGAAAGAAATGCTCGGAGAAGCATGAACGAAAATATTATCATATAAATAAATATAAAGTTTAGGTAAGGTGGGGAAATATAAACAGAATATCTATGCCTATGTTCATGTGTGTACGTGAATGTGTGTGTGTGTGAGTGAGAGAGAGAGAGAGAGATCAGCAAGAAAGGATGTTAATTCACAGAAGTTTCTTAACAAAGTAGATACAAAATAAGTATACAAAACTAAATAAAGAAATCCTTTATGTTAAGCTACAGCAGGAGAATCAGTGCGAGTATGTATTTTAGCATTTTTTTTTCTCACTCTCATGCAATAACTAACTTTTCACTTTGTCAGTGAATTGATTTCTTTTAAAAACAAAAACAAAGACAGGTAAACAAGAAAAAGAAAAAAAAAGGTTTCTGTCATTTGTTTCTTTTATCTTTTCCTACAAAGCATTAATGAATTTTATATTACATGAGAAAGGGAAAGGTAAAAAAAAAAATAAACTTGACATCACTTCTTGAGCAACGTTTCTTTTTTTTTGTTAAAGAAGAGAAATATGTTGTATCTTCTTCTTCTTCATGTTTTACTTGTCCTTTTTCCATTATTATTATTATTATTGTTATTATTATTATCATCATTGTCATCATCAGCATCATCATCATTATTATTAGTATTATTATTATTATTTGTAGAGTCATTCAAATCAGTTGTAATATCAAATGTGTTCATTGCTAACTTTTTCCCATACTTATATTAGATAGTCTTCTCTTTATTATTATTATTATTATTATTATTATTATTATTATTATTATTTGGTATTGTTGTTGCTCTGTTTTCACCATTGTGTAATATGTGTAAAAGTAATTTTTCATTCTTTTTTATTTTTAAATTCCTTTTTCTTTGTTTTTTTTGTTTCATGAAGTAGCTAAAAATAAAAAAAAAACCATTGTATGTAGATTGTAGTTCCTTAATTCCACAAAATTGTTTACAGAATAACATTTGCCTTTTCACAACAACTGGAATTTCATAATGCAAAAATTTCTGTAAGTTTGAAGAATATATCGATTGGCAGACTATTGCTGCCAAGGCATTTTATTAGCAATAAATACCAAATGTCAGAGGTAGTTAGTTAACAATTGCAAATGTTACAAATAGTGGATAATAAATTAAATATTAAAAAGTTATAATATACATGAAGCAATTCAAATGAATAAGAACTTCACAAAACATAGCTTTTGTAAAAAAAAAAAACTTATGATGTTGAGATATCAAACTGCAGCAATGAAGGCGACCCTGAAGAATGTCTTTCATATAGTTTTAAAATTTTAATTCCAAACGCTACATTTTATATGATGTAGTACTACCCAACCTGTTGCGCCGCTAGTTTTACTGATTGAAACAAACAGGGTGATAAAAATTTTTCATCACCACAAGCGCCTGACTATAGCAAGGTTGGAGAAGAATCCAAGAATATTTCTAAGTTTATTATAAATATATGTATATGTATGTGTGTGTATATATATATATATATACATACACACATATCTAATATGTCTATGTATGTATAAGTGTGTGCCTGATTTTAAAAATTATATATATATATATCCATGCTAGCATGGAAAGCAGACGTTAAACGATAATGATGATTGATGATGATGATGATGATGATATAAATACATATATACACCAATCTAGATGAATAACATTTAATAATACATACTGTGTATATTGATATTTATCAATCAATAATATACATTTATATCAATGAAATATTGTATCCCTTTTTAATGTGCATGTGTATATGTGTAAGTTTCACTTGCATTCATGTATGTATGCATGGAAGGATGTGTAAATGTATGTCTATTGAAGCAATTTATTCAAAACAATCATTGTAAAATTTAATCCTATTAATATTCTATTAAAACTGTGTGTGTATGTGTATGAAGTTGCTCGGCTCACAATCATGAGGTAGTGAGTTCGATTCCTGGACCGGGAATGTGTTGTTGTCTTGAGCAAGACACTTTATTTCACGTTGCTCCAGTTTACTCAGCTGTAGAAATGAATTGTGACATCACTGGTGTCAAGCTGTATTGGCCTTTGCCTCTCCTTTGGATAACATCGGAGGCATGGAGAGAGGAGGCTGGTTCGCTTGGGTGACAGCTGATCTTCCATAAATAACCTTGTCCGGGCTTGTGCCTCAGAGGGGAACTTTCTAAGTGCAATATGATCGTTCATGACCAAAGAGGGTCTTTACATACATACACACACACACACACACACATATATGATGGGTGTATGGTAAGAAGTTTGTTTTCCAACCACAGGGTTCTGGGTTCAGTACCACTGTGCATTTTGGGTAAGTGTCAAAATGTCATTGTGTGACAGTTGCAAATTAATTGTTGTTGTATTAGCAGTGTCATTTATTGCCGATAGTCTGCAAGAATACATTTGGCTTAACTAAAATATTACCTTGCCCGGAAACGGATGAATATTGGCAACAGGAAGTGCATCAGGCCATAGAATATGTACCTGAATATAATTTGGCCAACCCATGCAAGCATGGAAAACAGATGATGATGATAATGATGGTGATGATGGTGATGATTCACATATGCTGGACAACTGATCTCTACAACAGTGAGTGACTTTTACACCACCACCACTCCCATCTCCCATACATTATCTGATCTGTTGTGCTTGCACTTTGGTGTTTTTAAGCAAATATTCCACCAGTATGTTTTGCTTTTGAAAGTGTAGAAACTTTCTCATTCAGATGTGACTTTGGTATGGCCATCAAGACAATCCTTCAGGCATATAACACTACATATTATTTTAGTAGGAATGTCATGTCTCATGAAAAGGTAGCATCTTGTAGACATTTTTGAACAACTAATGATGATACAAATAACATCTTCCATATTCATATGGTAGAATTAGCATTTTCTATCACAGGATAGAGGTTTAGAAACATCACAATCTGTTTTGTTGAGGAGGTATTTAGTAGCTATCTCCTATAGTGTAGTCACATGGCTTAGTGGTTAGAGCTTCAGGCTCACAACCATGACATAATGAGTTTGATTCCTGGACCGGAACCGGGCTGTGTGCTGTGGTCTTGAGCAAGGCACTTTATTTCACATTGTTCCAGTTCACTCAGCTGTAGAAATGAGTTGTGACATCACTGGTGCCAAGTTGTATTGGCCTTTATCTTTCCCTTGAATAACATAGGCAGTGTGGAGAGGGGAGGCTGGTATTCATGTGTAACTGCTGGTCTTCCATAAACAAACTTGCTCAGACTTGTGCCTCAGAGGGGAATTTTCTAGGCGCAATCCCATGGGCATTCAGGACTGAAGTAGGTTTTTACCCTTTTGCCCTGTTCTTCAATAACAAATACATAGCCTCCTAGATGAGATGTGCTGTACTTATTGCAAGACCAGGCTGTTATTTATGTCTATGTTGTGAGTATTACCTAGCTTGCAGGATACATATCCATGCATAATTTTCTGCTAATATAAGCATTTCTCTTCCAAGTCTCTGTTTAAGTAGCCTGGTCCAGCTATTCTTGATTCACATAGAGCAGCTGTGAATTCAGAGTATATCTTCAGGAGTTCTTTACCTAATCTCGTAATGTTATCACCTTCAAAGTTCAGTATACATGTCATGCATTTATTTCTCTTTTTCTTTGTGTGTGTGTGTGTATGTGTGTGTGTGTGTGTGTGTTTGTGTGTGTGTGTGTATGTGTGTATGCATGCATGCATGCACGTATGTATGCATGAATGTATGTACATACATCTACCATACAGCCCACAACAACAATATATATATATACATACACACACACACACACATATATATATATATATATATATATATATATATATATATATATATTATTATATGTTTATTATATATCATATATGTAGATAGTAGATAGATAATAGATAAATAGATAGACAGATAAATAGATAGACAGATAAATAGATATAGATATATATTATACACGCACACACAAACACTCATATTATGAATATAATATATATATTATATACACATTATATACATATATATAGATACATATAGTGTATACAGTTATGCATTTATATCAAAAAGGCATATTTATATATACATATAACACACACACACACATGATATATGTGCGTGTACACACACAAACATTTTATATATATATATAACTGAATAAATACAAATATAGTTATATATATATATATATATATATATATATAGATATATATATATATATATATGTATGTATATATATAACTGAATATACAAATATAGTTTTATATATATATATATATATCAATATACACAAAGATATGAATGAATATATATGCCTATATATAAATCTATGTATTTAAATTTATCCATATGTATATGTGGGTGCATGAGTAATGCTTGTGAATAAAATATTTAATAAATATCTGTTGATGAATGTGGTAGGGGGTAGTTTATTTGATGATCTACTTCCCTTCTTTTATCCTAAAATCCTTTATTAATTTAACTTACTGCAACAATTTTACAGTATTATATTTCCAGGTATGAATCAGACATAAACGTTTTTGTTGTCTAAGCAATACAGAGTCTGTAGTGTAGATTAAAAATAAAAGCGAAGACAGAAACAGAAATATAACAAAAACTGAATATTTTCTAAAGAGTGAACAAATCAATAGTTTCAATATAACTCGAGTTATTTCCCTTATATACTTTCCTTTATGTAGCATTCATTGCTTCTATATTGAATTGGAATTAAGCTGCATACTAAACAATTATAGTTGAAATTCTTGAAATGTAAATTACAAAGTTCCAGAACCAAAGCAGGAATTGTACTGAGACATCATGTAGAATAGTTAGTATTACGTATATTATTAATATAATATTACACATAGCATTAGATTTATCTTTTCCTTTACTTGTTTCTGTCATTAAACTGTGGCCATGCTGGGGCACCACCTTGAAGAATTACTAGTTGAATGAATTGACTCCAGTACTCATTTTTTAAGTCTAGTACTCACTCTATCAGCCTCTTATGCTGAACTGCTAAGTTAGAGGGATGTAAACACACCAACACCAGTTGTCTGGTAGTGGTGGGGGTCAAACACAGACACACATAACACACACACACACACACACACACACACACACACACGCACATACATACATATATATACCACATGCTTCTTTCAGTTTCTGTCTACCAAATCCGCTCACAAGGCTTTCTTTGTGAATATATGTGTCTGTGTTCATCTATATGTGTGCATGCATCTTAGTATTCACAAATACTAAGATAAACATACACACATATATATGTATATACATGTACATGTATGTGGGTATATGTGTGTGTTTGTGTGTATGTATACATATATATGTATATGTGTGTGTGTATATAAATATATGCATATATATATATATACATGTATATGTATATATATAAATATGTATATGTATATACATATATATGTACATACATATAAATATGTATATACATAGACATACGTATATATATACACATACACACATACATACATACATACATACATACATACATACATACAGACAGACAGACATACATACATACATACATACATACATACACACATACACACATACATATAAACTTAGATATGTTTCGACCAAAGATTGGTCCAGGTCATGACTAACTTAATAGCACCACCTGATAGGATTGTCTAAATCCTTTTTAGGTCAAGTTTTGTGGTATCATGGTCCATTCAAGTAGTGAGTTCTTGTTGAGTGAGTTGTATCCAGGTATAGGTCGCTTATCTGGTATTCCTTGAAGAAATTTGTCCAGACTCCCTTAAAAGTTAAAGGATCCTTTTCCTCTCTGATCAGTTTTGGACAATATTAAACT
>NC_043005.1:44349579-44367079 GCF_006345805.1 Octopus sinensis
GACTGACCTTTAGTTGTTTCTCTACTAGCTCCTGGCAGACTGACAGCTAAACTTATGAACACTAACTGAAACTTGTTTCTTCACTGTCTCCTGTACATATTGGAAATATAACAACCAGTAAGGCATTCCTCTTTTCTTTCCTTTTTTTTTTTATAAGCTGTATTTTCTAACTATTCATTTTCTTAAAAAGTCTGTGCTAGCAAATATTCTAAATTTAGCTTTACCATTCTTGACTTGGCAGTTACAAGACCCACAGTCAAGTTCAAAACATTCTAAAGGTATCTGTAATGGTGACAGCATGTTTGAATACTCTGTAAATATGTTCACCCATATAAATTTCATTATGACCTTCATTTCAGGACTTAAGACAAAAATGAGATGCTACAGTTGTTAGTATAGAGGCATGTATATGCATAGTTACAGTTGTATGTATCTATACACATGTGTAAGTGAGAAATATTTGGGGAATGGTTTTTGAAAGTGTTGTTTACTAGCAAGCAATTTGGTCTGAGAGGTTTGACTATTTAGCAATATTCTATTCAAAGGGTCCTATTTACTTTATTGAAAACATAGGATAGTTCTTTCTGAATGTTTAAGTGATTTCTTTGAAAGGCTTGGCAGTAGTGGATGTTTCTAAGTTTATAAGTTTCTATGAATGACTTTGCATTAATGGGTTTGCTAAATTTATTCATTGTCTTCAAAGAGTTCAGTGATAATGGATTTGCTAAATTTGATTTGACTTTGCAAATCATGCCACTTAACAAATGTTGCTAGCAAGTTGGATAAATCACTTAGAAGATGGACTTTATGCTACTTTCATTTTGCTTGTATAATCTTGTATCCCTTATCAAGTCAAATACTGATATATATTACAAAGGTGGAATAAATGAGTGCCTTGTTTCAAGAAAAAATATATGGGTCACAAATTTAAGCAGCTCAGCACTACACTGTTACTTCAGTCTAAGTTGAGTGAAAATGAATACCACCATTAATACTTCAAGATTTGTTTTTAATATAACAGGTAAGTAGTAGGAGCAACTTGCAGTGGTTCAAAGAAATTTAGGAATTTGCAAAATAATCCACATCATGCCAAGATGGAAAACAAATCAAAAATATTAGTTTCAAATTTTGGCACAAGGCCAGCAATTTTGGGGGTAGAGAGTAAATCAGTTGCATCAACCTCCAGTGCTCAACTGTTACTCATTTTATTGATCCTGAAAAGATGAAAGGCAAAGTTCACCTTGGCAGAATTTGAACTCAGAATGTAAAGATGAACAAGATGATACTAAGCATTTTGCCCAGTACGCTAACAATTCTGTCAGCTTTCTGCCTTAAAACAAATTTAAAATACTGGAAAGAAAAGTATACAATAGATTAAATCATTAACAAGTCGTTGCAGATTTACTCCAAATTTAAAAGTGACAAACCTTTTCTGATTTGTAATAATACAAGCAGTTGTCCTTTCGTAACACAAACCATCGCTTTCTCCATGACGCCCTTTTGAGAAGTGGTAAATGACTGTTTCCTAGTTTGAGCATATATCCAGTCATTAGTGGAGCTTCAAGATCTCTGCTGTAGCACACATTACTTAGGCCAACTGTGAGAGATACTTTGTTCTCAGCTGTAAAACATGAAGGAAAATGAAATAATATAGTTTTCCATTAACTTTATTTATTCAGTTACATTTCTAGATACTAAGGCTGTAGAAGACGAAATTCTTCCAAATTTTTACAATGATATATTACACAAGGTCAGTATTGAAGTACACCAAAGTTGTAACTTATATCAGACCACTTAATTTTTCTTCTTAGAAAAGATACTTAAAAGCAACAAATTTATTCTTATATTATTTCCACCATTTTGATAGATAACAAGTAGTTAATAGATTGATGTGTACATAAGAAGCAACACAGGTCTATGATTCTATGACCATATTACTTCTTTTAGAAGCAAGAATATAGTCATATGACCCTAACAGCCACATTTACACAGTATTTTCTGAAAACATTATACATATGTATACTTCGTTTTTGAATTTGGTTTACAAGTATAACATTTCTTAAACTTAGAAGCTACTGCACTATGGTTTCTATTATAAATTGCTGTTGATCATCATTTAGAAGGAACACATAAAAAAAGGTGTCGGGCATATTTAAACAAAAATCAAGAGTCTATATTTTTAACTTGTCAGCAGACAATAAGTAATATGTTCCTAGATGAAATGTTCAATATAGTAGTTTACTCAAACCCTTAGCATTTAAACCAGCCATATCTGGCCAAAATATTCTATCTGTTCTATGTTCAAACAGGCTAGATCATGTCTATTACACCTGCTCTACAATGTCATTCTAAAAATAAACAAACACATCATCAAAACTTCAAAGCTACGAGATAATGCATGATTAATTCGAAACAATATGAATAAATAAGCATTGCATTTGACAGAGAAATCTGAATGCTAAAGGGTTAATAGAAAGAAGTGAAGTGGCAACCAATGAGTCATATTTTGAGACTGAATTTCAGAATCTGGAATTTATGTCCCAAACCTGTCTGTGGTTGATAATATTTAGCACTTTAAATGCACGAGTGATTAACAGCTATAAAACCACTGAAGCTTTAGAATGTGTTTCAAAAATTCTTTAAATGTTCAAATTTATACATTATAACATGTGCTACAATTAGATAATTGATGCAAAACCTTAAAAAATTAATTATTTCAATTAGAAAATTTAAAGAAGAGAAGTACATATTGCTGTGCCAGGAGACAAATTAGAAACTAAATATTTCAGATGAAGCCCTTCATTGGAGACAACATTGAAATAATTTCAGCTGTTTTATAAGACTGGAATCTTCTTTTATACAGTAGCTCTATATGTTGATAAGAGCCTCATAATTACATTAGTTCACTTAATTCCTCATTTACTAAACAAGCACCATCTTAGTTTACTGTTTTTTATAGCATACTTATAAATTGATTTGGAATATTATAACATAATGAAATGCACCTCATTTAAACTCTAAGATCTAAATTTAAACTATAGCTAATACAATTGTTAGCAATTTATATTTTGTATAATCCAGAAAATATTTAGATATCTGAAACATGTATATATTCTTAGTATAGAAAAACGTATCTGAGAACCATAACCAAAATTTCTCACGAAACTCTGAAGGTATTGAAACATCGTTTTAATTTACATGGACACTTAATCTTGATATTTTGTTAAGAAAACATAATTTGTAGTTACATAAAAATGCTGCTTAGTTTATGTGTGTAAGCTAGTTTGAATATCATGTTATTTTAACAATTCTTTGTCTTTTACAGGTTTCAGGCACAGGACTGTGACCAGGCTGGATCACTGTCATCTAAGACAGCTGATTACATCAACTTCAGTATTGAACTGAGAAAGATGAAAGGCAAAGGAGGTCACAAAAGGTTTGAACTCAGAAAACCACAGGATGTTTTGTCAAACACACAACTGATTCTGGTGCATCAATACTCTATTTCTTTACACCAAATATTCAAATATTGTAAGAAATTTAAATATTCCCCAGATTCATTCTGCAACACAAACAAACAAACAAACAAACACACACACACACACACACACACACACACACACACACACACACACACATCCTTGTTGCTTATTTTGATTTTAATCACCTTAAAAGTAGGTTTTGCAGTAAGCCAAGGTGATGATCTTCAAGTGCCATCCGGCACAGAAAGTAAAATCAATTGATACTGGGATATATACTCTTCTCTTTGGGGTTATATATATATAAGCAATAATAAATCTCAGAGCGAGTTATAAACAGTAGCTACAACACATCGAGAAGTATATTTTCCATTTAAATATGGCTAACCCCTAAGGAGTTATAT
Organism: Octopus sinensis; assembly: GCF_006345805.1. Lineage (NCBI taxonomy): Eukaryota > Metazoa > Mollusca > Cephalopoda > Octopoda > Octopodidae > Octopus > Octopus sinensis. The sequence continues at coordinate 44,353,463 of NC_043005.1, forward strand.
ATATATATATATATATATATATATACACACACACACACACAGCAGTTCACAAACATTTGACTTGGAAATGGGTCATTTGTATCTCAGTATTTCCATTCTGCTAACGATTCCACCTTTGGCATAGCTAACCCACATCCTAGATCCCCTACCACTTGCATTTAGAGAGAACAGGAACTCCTTTTCTTTCTCCAAACTGATATACTTTTGAATTCTTCACCTCAACTCTTCTACCTTAATTTTTTCTTCCCACACACTTCATCATTATACACTACTCCCTCTATTTCTCTCCACCCCCACTTTCCCCATGCTACTTTCATGCATCCTACTCAAACCTTCCTACACATCTCACTCCACACAACCCTCTTGGCCACATAATAAAAGGCAGACACCGTATTTGTTATATCCTGTCCCTCCCATATCCTTTTTTATTGTCCATTGCATTTACACTAGACACACACACACACACACACACATGCACATGCTCAAAATAAAGAAATATTTCATTATACAAATTGTCATTATAGTGAAAATACAATTGGTAAAATAATACTTACATTGTTGAATAAGTTTTATAATTTCTTCAAGTGATGATTCCAGAACACTGACGTTATTAATAGATACAAGTATGTGGCCAGTTCTAATCCCAGACTTTTCAGCAGGGCTCCCTAATAAAGAAATATATGTAATTAGTTATTGATAAAAAAAATTTTTTAAATCATCAGGTACATGTGTGGCAGTGTAGTAAGAAGCTTGCTTCCCAACTACATGGTTCTGGGTTCAGTACTGCTGTGTAGCACCTTGGGCAAGTGTCTTTTACTATAGCCTCAGGCTGACCAAACCCTTGTGAGTGGATTTGGTAGACGGAAACTGAAAGAAGGCCATCGTGTGTGTGTGAGTGTGTGTGTGTGTGTGTGTGTGTATGTGTGTGTGTGCATGTGTGTGTCTTTGTATCTGTGGCTGTCCCCATTGTCACCGCTTGACGGCTGATATTGGTGTGTTTATGTCCTGTAAATTAGGAATTCAGCAAACAAGACTGATAGAATAAGTACTAGGCTTAAAAAAAAGTCTTGGGGTGAATTTGTTCAAGTAAAACCCTCCAGCATGGCCACAGTCAAATGACTGAAACAAGTAAAAGAATAAAAGAATAGTCTATTACATAGACAAAAGCTTAAGTGAATTCATCTGCCGAAAATATGCCAAATGTCTAAAACGTCTGAATGGCAAAACAACAACTTATTACATATCTTTTGTCTCTCACTTATTTCAGTCATTAGATTGCAGCCATGCTGGGCCACCACCTTGAAGCGTTTAATTCAGTGGTTCTCAAACTTTTTTTCGCTACAACTTGGCACCCAGGTTGCATTCCTAGCCCACTCCCTTCCTCCACCACAAACATAGACCATTTTCTGCAGTAAATTCAAAACAACTGTATTTCATAGATAAAGTTAAACTTAATTAACCCTTTATTTTGTTGTTTTTACATCCATTGACCCACTTTTGGCCACCCCATTATCATCCCACTTTTCTTCAACACCCCACCCCTGGTTCTTTCTTCCACCCACAAGGGTGGCAGTACTGCTCACTTTGGGAACCACTGGTTTAGTTGAACAAATTGACCCCAATAATTATATATATTTTTTTGTTTTTTTCTAAGCCTGGTAATAATCCTATCAGTCACTTTTTGCGAAAATGCTAAGTTACAGGAATGTAAATAAACCAACATTGATGAAGCTGTGATGAGAGGACAAATACATACACAAAAACACACACACAAATGCATATATACACACACACACATTCATACACCACACACATACACACACACACACACTCACAAACATAATGGGCTTCCATCGAGCAAATCTGCTCACAAGGATTTGGTCTGTCTCAAGCTATAGTAGAAAACATTTGCCCAAGGTTCCACACAGTGGGACTGAACACAGAACCATATGGTTGGGAAACAAACTTCTTACCAGACAATCATGCCTGCAGCTATAATCCTATAATATTCCATAGAATGCAGATTTTTTTTTTTTTAAGAATATGTTAAAAAGGAAGAATTAATACAAATAATAGTTATTTTGAAGTGAGTGAGATTACTGAGATCGAAATAAGTCAGGAAAACATTCTGGAAACAAAATAAGTATAAGGATAGATTGAATGACATCCTTTACTGCAAACTCTAACTAAATATCATTGTGAAAGGAAATTATTAATTTAAAGTAGGAGAACACTGAGTGTAAGGAATGAAAAGAAGATACAGCTGAAAGAAGATTAATATTGATATTGATTTCAAATTTTTGCACAAGGCCAGCAATTTCATGGAAGGAGTAAATCAATTACATCAACTCCAGTGTTAACTGGTATTTATTTTATCAACTCCAAAAAGATGACTGGCAAAGTTGACTCCGGCAGAATTTGAACGGCAGAATTTGCCAGCTTGCCCAACTTAATATTGATATTAACTAAAATTTGTATTTTAGGATTCCATGGTAATACTTTACTGTAAACTATTGAAAAAGAAATATTTACCATTTATTTAGGATTATTTTAGCCTTGAAGTAGTTTTAGTATCTGTTTCATTGAAAATGACTTTTTCAAAGACTGTTTGTGAAACTGCTCAACATTTAAAGATTTATTGAATGTTTCTGTTATTAAATTTGATGTGCAGTCATTACAGGCAAATGTAGTAGAAATATTTTTGAATAAAGGGTGGAGCTCTGTACAGCTGAGTTGTGGACAGGCCACAAAAAAGTACAGATTTGAATAATAATAATGGCTGTAACCATAAATTAAATCGTACTTAATGGTTTAAAAACACCAGAGAAATACAGTAACATATAGTAATGGTGGATATATATTAATACTTCATTGAATTAAGTTTTTTTTATATTTATACTACTTCTATTTTTACTTGAAATTGGTTTCATTTATTTTATTTTTATTCATATATTTAATTTTATTTTACCTGGATCTACTAATGTGACAATAGTAGGATGACTATCCAAAATGTGTAAACCAAATTCTTCATCTGATTCTTTCATTAAATGCACTGTTTCTTCACATTCTGAAATAAATATGAAGCACCATGATTAAAGGATTAAAGTAAATAGCATTAAATCAAATTTAAAAACATTAAGAAGCTTAAAAGTTACCAGATTAAAGATATATGATTTTAAAAAGTTTTTCGTGGATGCCTAGATAACATTTAGAAAATATCCTACTAATAATTTACTCAAGTTCTTTTAATTTATTCCTTGATGAAGTATGATAAGAAAATATACTAGGAGTTCAGAAAGATTTATATTTTCAGAAGATAAATTTTTAATAAAAACTGATAAAACACATTAATTCAGTTTACCAAAGAGTTGGACATTTTTATGTAAATTTCCTATGATCAATTTTGATTCCTTGCTTTAAAATTCAATGCTAATAACAGTTGGATGTACTCAAACAAAACATAATCTATATTTAGTCAGATTTTAATGTTAGCAATAGTTAAAATTTATTACTTTCACTTTTAGAAATAAATATACATTATTTCTTCTTACAAATATGCTATCAAAAGAGAAGTAATCAAGGTAAGCTTTGTTGATAATTTAGATATAAAAAGTGAGAGTTTATACTGTTCTACTGAAGTTAAATTAAATAATCAGAGTGATTATCACTTTTGTAAATAGTTATATCTCAAAAATAGTGATGTGGTATCTAGTAATAATTGGTTAATGGAAGCAGAGCACTATTGTACTTAAAGGTTTCATAAAACATATCTAATAGCTGCAAATGTGGCTGTGTGGTAAGAAGCTTGCTTCCCAACCACATGGTTTTATGTCCAGTCCTACTGCATGGTACTTAGGGCGGATGTTTTCTACTATTGCTTCGAGTCAACAAAAGCCCTGTAAATGGATTTGGTAGATGGAAACTGAAAGAAGCCCATTGTGTGTATATTCTTTTATTTGTTTTAGTTATTCAACAGCAGCCATGCCTTTAGTTGAACAAATCGACTCCAGGACTTATTCATTGTAAGCCTAGTACTTATTCTATCAGTCTCTTTTGTTGAACCGCTAGGTTACAGAGATGTAAACACGCCAATACAAGTCGTCAAGCGATGGTGCAGGGGACACACACAAACACACACATATATATATGATGGGCTTCTTTCAGTTTCCATTAACCAAATTCACTCACAGGGATTTGGTCGGGCCGAGGCTATAGTAGAAGACACTTGCCGAAGGTGCTATGCAGTGGGACTGAACCCGGAACCATGTCGTTGGGAAGCAAGCTTCTTACCACACAGTCACACTAGCACCTGTATATATATATATATATATATATATATACATCCTTTAGTTCGTTTACAGGAAATGTTTTGAATATCCATATACAAGCTCCTATTCTATTATTCTGGCTACAGCCTAATGATACCAATTGGTGATACCTGTTTTTTGGGGCCACACTAAGCTGTGCTGATATAATGTAGGATAAATATAGTAATAACAATAATAATTCCTGGATGGAATTTATGCATATATATATATACATACCTATATATATATATATATATACACACTCACACACACACACATATATATATATCTGTAATATAATATGTGACAATTATTCGGTTGCCATAATAAAACTCCGAGTTTTGGATGTCGAGGCAGAAACCTGCACTGGCATCTCTTCAGTTATTGAGGCAATCACAGATAAATTCCTGTATTTACATAATATCGAGGTATCTTTCATTCTTTTGTTGTCCTACTATTACTATTAATATATATATATATATATATATATATATATATATATTATATATATATACACACACAGCACAGGTCGTGGGTTCAAAGTGACGAAAATATTTTGACAAATTAAATTTAAATGTTGAAGTGAATCTAACAGATTTTGTGTGTTTCTTAAATGGCTTATAAACACATTCCATGCTGCAATTGTTTTTGTTCCAGCACATGATCTTAGTCAGGTCACTTGCTATGCAAGTACATCTCCGTAATATATATATATGTGTGTGTGTGTGTGTACATTTATATATACAGCACTCTCAATATGCTCTCTACACATTAAATCTCCCATGTGTTAACATGTACCTCCTTGTGAAAATGTACAGTTAATGAAAATACCCTTGGTCTGACGATTAGCCTGCCATATACACCTCGCTTGGATATTTATCACATCTGAGGTTCCACTCCCTATGAACATATGTAGCCCAGATCTTATCTACGACATTCCTTAACTTTTATATTCTTATTTGCATACCCAGCAACCCTGGTTGCCTACCATGAAATAGAGAAAGAATTTTTTTCAGCTTGTAGTACTTTGATACAAAAAAATCCACAACCTTCTGCTGCAATAAACCATTATAGTTCTTAAAAGTTGCTTTTCATATTTACTACGGATTGCTTGCAGTTAACTTTCTTCCTACACCTGACAACTAGTGTTGGTGTGTTTACATGACTGTAACTTTGAGGTTTGGCAAAAGAGACTGATAGAATAAGTACTAGGCTTTACAACAAAGTAACAAGTACTAGGGTTGGTAAGTTGGACTAAAATTCTTCATGGTAGAGTCCAAGCATGGCTGCAGTCTATTGACTGAAACAAGTAAAAATGAGAAAGAAAAAAACTTATCAAGTTCTGCTAAGTTTACACTACTGCCCTACCTGCCTCATCTTACATCCTCAACACCTTCACATATTTATTACTCCCCTTTCTTATGACTCCCATCCCTTCATCAACTCTTACTTTCTCAACTACTGCCCTCTCAAAATGGTTCTACTCATCATAATGAAACCCCCCCTCATCATTCTGCATAGAACCATCACATCCTCTCTTCTATATTCTCTCTCAATTACAGGTGCCATTAGGCCCATAGTGTAGCAAGTTACAAGGTGGCTTTACTAGCGCCGGTCTCATGAGAAAAGCACCAGCCAATAAACTCTGTAGAATGGTCAGCATTAGGAAGGACATCCAGCAGTGAAAAAAAAAACCATGTGAAAGAAGACACTGGAGTATGACACAGTCCTCCATCTTGTTGAACAACTCAATCCATACCAGCATGGAAGATGAATGTTAAAGAACACTGATGATGATGATGATGAGGAGGAGGAGGGGGAGGGGGCGTTTATACCATGGCTGCTATCACAGACTGATGGCAGTTAGATAAAATCAATATTGCCAATGAATGCTGTTGAACACATAATGATTTTAAAAAGGAATTAAGTGAATTCGTAATATTAATTTAAGGGAAAATTTGTAAAATGATCAAATATTAAATAATCCTTAATCATGATTTTTCTTTTTTTGCTTTTTCTTTGTTTTTTTTGTTTTTTTTTTTATAAAGCTACAACTTTGCTTCCTTGCAAAAGCGTTTGATCAGCCAGCATAGAATTTCAGCTTTGGTTTTGAATGCTTCTATCATTTGTTGACATTAAAAGAATAAAAAAAAAAGAAAAGATTCATTTCATTGTCAGTCATGGGGAATTATGGAATTGTTCCTTAAATTAGATCCATTTTATACTATTTCATATTCCAATTACCTCAACTAGAATAAATGAATGAAAATAAAAATTAACTAATTGTATAGGTTTAATGCTTGCTGCTAAAATATATTTTTACTTATACACACACGCACGCACACATACACATAAAAACATGTACGCATGAATACATACAAGCACACACATACATACACATAAAAACATGCGTGCTTGTATACATACAAGCACACACACAAACATACATATACACATACATACATATATACATACATATATGCATACATACCTATGCATATAAATATAAAAACATGAATACATATATACATACACACAGACGCACAAATACAGATACACAAATATATACACACATACACACTTACATAAGTATACATATACACACATATATGCATACATACACACACACACATACATAAGTATTAATACATTCACATAGGGACACACACAAGTACATATATGCACACACACATACATACACAGAAAATTACAAACATGCATATATATATACACACATAAGCACATATACACAAGGACATATATATGCACATACATGCATGCATACATGTATATATACATAGACATACATGCATAATCACATTTATACAAGTGTATATATATACACACACATACACGTACATATGCGTACATACACACAAATGTACACATATACATACACACATACATAGACACACACACATATAAGGACATATACATGATTATATATATACACACAAAAAGGCACGTACATATACATACATACACACACATATACAATGTACATATTTTCAATTAATGATCAGAGCATGAATTCAAAAGAACATTATTTTCTGATACGTTTCAAATTAGAGGATTGTTTACATCAGATCAGTAATTAATTCTAATGCTTTGACAAACTTCTTAAACGTTTAGGATAGGTATTGCATTATGTATACAAACTGACAACAGCATATTGTAATTTAAATGTTCAATTTTTATAAGAAAATAAGAGAATTTAAAAGAAAATAAGTGAATTTATTAAAATCTATTACAAAAAAATCTTTTGTTCTATTTACACATCTTCAATTTTCTAAATAGTTTTTATGTCAACTTTTTTTGGTATTGAATCATTTGAAAGGGAAAATAACCAACTAAAACTGTTTACAACACTTAAATATAGTTCTCATTGCTAAATAATTATTTTCATTCTTTTTCTTTTATTATGTAGAATCTAACCAAAAATAGAATACAATATTTAAAAAAAAAAGTGGGGAACTGTAAAAATATAAAATAAATGTCAGGATGGTAAGGGATGAACACTTGTAATTAAATCATTTGAATAACAAAATACAAGAAAGAAAATATAGAAAAATAATGTAATTCATAATGAAAAATCTAAATAATTTATTTCTTTTAAAATTTGCCTTTTTTTTTTAAATATATTTTCACAGGAAACACGAAAATGGCTGAAACCATAACAACATAAATATTCTAAATAATACCATGTTACTCAACTGAACATATAATTGATGTGATAATTCAAAATGGTATTTGAAAATGCTGACTAAGTTTGATGAAGTGCAAGTCGTGTTTTTATAGGAGAGGACTATGAGCTATAGAATTAAATCTGTAATATTACTGGTATCCAGCTGTAGAAACCATGCCAAAACAGTCTATGGAACCTAGTGCAGCTCCTAGACTTGCCAGCTCCTATCAAATATCCAACTCATGCCAGCATGGAAAACAGATGTTAAATGATGATGATGATGATGACAATGACAATGATGATGATGGTGGCGATGATGATGAGCCCAGACTGAAGTATGACAATATCAACATTGGTGGAATATTAACTGTAAGGTGCTAAATTCAATGGTATAACAAGGGTTTTCAGTGCTTGGGGTCAAAGATTCCTTTGGTGGTTCATGTTAATTAATGGGCACAGTAGACTAGAGAAACAGATGTGCCCCTTCACATTTGGACCTGAAACAACTATCCCCTCTTACAACACCTCTGACTAAATTAAATCACTTTCAGTACTTTACTAGTACTTTATTTAATGTCCTCTAAAGGATAAAAGCAAAATTTGACTTTGAAAGGATTTGAACTCAGAATGTAGAGCCAGAACAATTACCAGTTTCAAATTTTTGGCACAAGGCCAGCAATTTCAAGGGAAAGAGTAAGTCAATTACATTGACACCAGCACTCAACTGATACTTATTTTGTCGATCCCCATAAGGATGTAAGGCAAAGTCAACCTCAGCAGTATTTGAACTCAGAACATAAAGACGGGTGAAATGCCGCCAAGCATTTTGTTCAGCATGCTAACAAGCCAGAACAAATGCTACAAGACATTTTGTGTAGCACTGTAACACTTCTGCCAATCCACAATCTTTATATAATAGTGGTTGATGTTTTCTCATCTAGTAAATAATATCTTTTCTTACTGCCAATTAAAAGGAAAAAAAAATGAGAATTTTCAGAATTTCTTAACTAAAGTACTTAATGCTTCCACTTCTGTTGGAAACTTTGTACTTTTCAGCTGTATCCTTTCCACCTTCATCATACAAGTATCAATCTGTTTATCTTTTTAAGCATTTGCCAAGGAATTATGACATTCTCTGGAGAAACAACATTAACTGATTTTTTTTTTTAACAGCCATACCTAATGTTCTTTAGAGATGTGTTTTCATTTTTTAAAATTTTCTCTTTTTCTTTTTCTAGCAACTATCTAGTGATTCCTGCACTCGTAATGATGTTTAAGGAATTTTAGATATCATCAAACTTGTTTACAGTCTGTTACGCTGAAGTAATTGGCGATAATGAAATTTCATTTGCTTTACTTTTACCATACAGATTTTTATAAATGTACTTTTGGTCACATTATTTATCATTAGTGACTAGGAAAGAAGGATTGTAATCTTTCTTTCTTGAATGTCCCTGTACATCTATGAGTTTATACTACAGTTTCCTAGTAGACAGTCAGACCAATGAAACACAAGCTTATAGCAGCAGTAGCAATAGAGAACCCAGCAGCAATGATTTTTGCTTTATTCTTCTGTACCAAACTCACCTCTTGAAGCATAAATAGTGCAGTTCTGACTGCTTGGAACAACTTTTAACAAGTTGACACTAACACAAGAGCAATGAGCCACATCAGCTGTTTCCATGGAAATAATAGAGTAATGATGTCTTAAGTTGACATTTATACTAGAGACATTAACAGCAATGTTAAGTATTGTTGTTCCACAATTGCTATTTAGCCCCAGGTCTGTCATAATAGAGAACAGGTCTATGGTCAAAGGCCATTTCAGTCATAACAATACTGTCATTTTTTCTCGCACAATACACCACAGGCAACAGTATCCAATGCGTTGTTTCCATAATCCAGTAGGGAGGGGTTTGGCAGTTACTTCTAGCAGCCTCCCTTATTGGCTCAAAGTGGTTTGGTTCCTTAGTGGACAGCTCATAGTAGGGTTTAGTAAAAGCAACCATTTGCAGAACTTGGAGCACTAAACAGAGACGTTTACATTCACATTGATATTGACAGTCATTTCTGCAAACACAATCTGCTAAAATTATTCCATCTGTTTATCGTGAATTTAACTAAAACATGGTGATAACTGGTTATCACCATATTTCAGCTCAAATTCATAAGGTTTCACTATATAACAATTACTTTTATACAATTCAAATTCTTTTATTATTTAATCTTATAAATTTAAGTACTTCTCACTTCATTTTCTTAAAAAAATTATATCCCTTGTTTCCAGAAAAGACAGTTACATAGATTACAAATTTTCCTAGTTTTCTTTTACACTATATAGTCAAGTGACTTTTAAAGCTGCGATCATTTCTTAATCTCAGTTCAATTTTCTGTTTACTTTAGGATAGATAATTGTTGTAAGGTAATACATAATCATTAGCAAAAAAGAGCAATTTTAAAAGTAATTTTTATTGTATTCCTTTAATAATCTGTCTGTCAATATATTAATCGATCTGTATAATGATTTATGAATTCTTTTATTCTTTTAAATGTTTCACTCATTGAAAAGCATGCAAATGTGTATGTATGTGTTTATCTATGTCTCCATATACAATATATATATATATACATACACACATATACACACACCACACACATATATGTATATATTTATATATATATATATATATATATATATATATATATATATATATATATATATATATATACATATACATACATATATATACATATACATACACATATATAAATACATACACATACACATATATATACATACATATACACATATATATATACATACATATACACACACACACATATATATATATATATATATATATAACGGGAAGCTTTATGAAAATAAACAAAAGACGAAGGCAGGTGGAATACAAACAAACAATTGTATTAGTATGGCGCTCAGGAATATAAATAAAACAAGTCTTTTACGTTTCGAGCCTACACTCTTCAACAGAAAGATACACAGAAAAGAAACAATACACACACACACACACACACATATATATATATATATATATATATATATATATATATATATATATATACATATGTAAATTTTTAGTTAAATATATTCTATAAAAATATTATATACTGAATTTACAGTTAGTGCTCTTTTTTATCAATGTATTAATACTATTAAAGTATTCATACATTTATTACAAGCGATTATATATATATAATATATAATATACTGTGAAATAATATCAGGAAATTAATATCAGAAAAATTGTTCAGAGAGATATATGGATGTATAGTATAAATATTGTATTAAAAATATAAATATATATAAAAATATATGTAAATATGTATAAGTATAAGTATATAATAATAATAAGATATGACAGTTTAAAATTTTATAGTTTAAAATTAAGTTTTTAAAGCATCTTACGATCGTTTCGCAAAAGTATTGTCTCTATAATGGAATTGTATATTAATAAATATTTATAGACAATACTTCTGCTTCTCAGAGATATAAAATGTGAGGTGTGTATAATTTATCGAATGGTAATCTGTTTAAACATATGAAGTAACATGGGAAAATGGTATTTTTCTGAAACATAAAAAAGTTACTGTTTTTGATTTTGGTAAATACACTTTAGTATGAGAATCATGAAATTCATAAATGCCTCCTTGGCAAGTCTTCTGAATTAATCCATAATAATTTTGTATAATATCCGGTATATTGTCCTGCATTCCAAAATATAGTTCATCGACATAGATAATATAAAATGTATGCAAAATTATATAGTTCATACCGGATATTATACAAATGTTTTATGGATTAATGCAGCAGACTTACCAAGGAGGCATATACGGATTTCAAGATTCTCATACTAAAGTGCATTTACCAAAATCAAAAATAGTAACTTTTTTATATTTCAAACAAACACTATTTTCCCATATTACCTCATATTTTTCAAAAAACTACCAGTCACTAAATTATACAAACTTCCCATTTTATATCTCTGAGGAGCAGAAGTATTGTCTATAAATGTTTATCAATATAGGATTCCATTATAAAGACAATACTTTTGTGAAATGATTGTAAGATGCTTTAAAAACTTAATTCTAAACTATTAAAATTTAAACTGTCATATTCATTATTATTATATATTTATACTTATGCATATTTACATAACTTTTATATATATTTATATTTTTAATACAATGATTGTTCTACACATGTATATATCTTTGCAAAGAATTTTTCTGATATTAATTTCCTGATATTATTTCACAATATATATATATATATACATATATATATATATATATATATATATATATACACACACATATATATACATATATACACACACACACACACACACACACACACACACACACACATATATATATAAAAGTACATATATCATTCACCATGATAGATTGCTAGTCACTATACCTTTTTCCATTTTCTCTCCCTGTATATTTCTGTGTTCCTTTCTGTCAAAGAGCGTAGGCTCAAAACGTAAAAGACTTTCTCACTTCTCGAGCATTAAACTAATACATCTGTTTGTTGTTTACACACCTGTCTTCATCTTTTGTTTTTTCTTTTGAAAATTTTCACTATATACTTACTATATATATATATATATATATATATATACAAATATTTATACATATACATATATATATATATTATATATATATATATATACACAAACACATGCACACATATATATATAGACACATACATATATATATGTGTATGTGTGTGCGTGTCTATCTATACATCTATCTATTGAGTGGCTGTGTGGTAAGAAGCTTGCTTCCCAACTACATTGTTCTGAGTTCAGTCCCACTACATGGCATTTTGGGCAGGTGTCTTCTACTATAGCCTTGGGCCAACCAAAACGTTATGAATTTGGTAGACGGAAACTGAAAGAAGCCTGTCATATATGTATATGTATATGTATATATATATATATATATATATATATATTATATATATATATATACTCTCTCTTTTACTCTTTTACTTGTTTCAGTCATTTGACTGCGGCCATGCTGGAGCACCGCCTTTAATCGAGCAACTCGACCCCGGGACTTATTCTTTGTAAGCCCAGTACTTATTCTATCGGTCTTTTTTTGCCAAACCGCTAAGTGACGGGGACATAAACACACCAGCATCGGTTGTCAAGCAATGCTAGGGGGACAGACACAGACACACAAACACACACACATGCATATATATATATACATATATACGACGGGCTTCTTCCAGTTTCCGTCTACCAAATCCACTCACAAGGCTTTGGTCGGCCCGAGGCTATAGTAGAAGACACTTGCCCAAGGTGCCACGCAGTGGGATATATATATATATATATATATATGTATGTATGTATGTATTTATGTGTCTATGTTTGTTCCCCACCATCGCTTGACAACCTGCGTTGGTGTGTTTACGTACCCATAACTTAGAGGTTCAGCAAAAGAGAGTGATAGAATAAGTACTAGGCTTACAAAGAATAAGTCCTGGGGTTGATTTGTTTGACTAAAGAAAGTGAACAGTGAAAAATCTTTAAAAAATAAGGAAGAAGAGACAGAGGTGGTGTGACATCAGGTGTACCGTTGGTGAAT
>NC_043005.1:44372079-44412079 GCF_006345805.1 Octopus sinensis
GAACTTGTGTTGTGAGATAAGCTTTCAGTTTCATTACACACACACGCACACACACATATGCAGAGTGAGAGAGAGGCAGAAAAGATAGAGTGTAAAGGAGAGAGAGACATTGAGTCTGTGTGATACCTTACATAGTTTGCTAGCTATAGAGACAATTTTCAGTTTATTTTGTGCCATCTTATTTAATATTTAACTATATACTGTAATAAAAAATTATTTGTGAAATTAAACTAAAGAAGGACAAAAATTTTCTGATTATTTAAATAAATATCGACAGAACAAAAACCAAATGTATCAAATATCAAAATTAAGAAACCATATTTAAAATTTAAATGCACTTTAACTACAATGAAAAAAAGAGAACATTTATATAAAAAAAAAGAGTAATTTTAATTTCATTTTGAACTGTTTATTTATATAACTAGTATTTATTAATTTGATCAAAATTATCAGAGAGGCAAAATGAAATTAGCTGGAGAATTTAATCAATAATAATTACAAGCATAACGATATTAGAACTAAGTGTTTAATGGAGTCAGAATCAGACACAGAGCAGGAGAGACTGGGCTATGGACATCTAAACAATCACTCATATTATAATAACAAGGGGAGAAAGATCTAGAATTAAATAGAGAAAATACTAATTATAATAGAGAGACAAAATACATGAGGGCAAAAAAAAATGAATATAAACAAACAAAAAAGATTACCAGACATATCACTAGTGTTTACAAAGGGGTTACATTTAAAGTGTCTGATTACAACACGACTTAAATGTTTGACGACTATACTCACTTGAGATAATAGTTTTAGGCCTATCAACAAAATGAAGAATAAAAATAACGTTTTAATAAACAAGAATATAAGTAAACAAATAGGTGTCTTAATTTCGAGGGAAATCTCTATGAAATAGTAAGAGTTAAATCAAAACTTATATGGTTTTCTTCACATAAAATATTATGTAAGAAATTTTGACTTCAATGCTTTACTCACCTAAGAATTTAGCAGAAAATCTTTGATATTCAGTTTGACTATCTTTGCGTAAAACTACTTTTTTGTTTCGATGAAGAAACTGTCTTCGGAAGCTATTTTCTGAAACTGTGGTTGCATTTGACTCAGACCGTTTGTGGTTTGAAGGCACTTGACAGTCAGCTTTACTCTCCAAAAATACCTCTGAAAGAAACAGAAAAATCAGAAAAATAAAATTTTTTTAACAGCATCTCAAATCAGAAAATAGTATTTTCACTCATTTGAAATAAAGAAAAAAGAAAGAAAAATAAAAGAAAACATGGAAAGTAATAGTTGTAAATATATCCAATGCAATCTTATTTAAATATTCTAAAACTTATTACATAAATTCAAGAAATTAAACAAGAGATTAAAGTTTCAAAGAGACATTATCTGAAATATTCCTACAGCTTTAAAATAGTTATCAGGTAAAGCAGAAGGTTAATGAAGGTAAAAGTCTACATTAAACAGGTTTTAAATTTTGCTTGTTTCTAAGTTATAGAAATAAATTGCCTAGAAAAATATCGTTAATTTGTGTTGCATATAATAAATTAATTCATTGAGTCTATGTTAATTTTTCTGTTTCAAATTCAAGTCTAGCTAGAAGGAGTAAAATATCAAATCAAATAATGAAATTTTAATTCAATTAATATAGTTGAGAAACAGTAGAAATGAAATTGAACCAAGTATATCCAATAACCAAAATTATTCACCAATGCTACATCAAAATCAATATACTTATACCAACATACCATCACATTCCAAAGTTCAAGAAAACAAAATATATTTGATTAAATGTAGAAAAGCTTCACATTGCTGTCTTTATGTGTTTAAGTTTGATCATGTCAACATTCTTATTTACTTCATTTGTATTTGTGACGGCTGTCTTAATTCTTCCAGAGCTTTAGGAAGAATATTGTGTTTTATAGAAAATAATAAGTATTTTGTGATTTACCATAACATAGTATGGCAAAACAAAGAATATAAATAACATGATCTGTTCATATTCTAAGCACATTCCCCACCCTTCACACACTTGTTTGTTACTGTTTGTATGGATGTGAAAGTATTGCGAAAGAGCAAAGTGAAATAAATATGAGTGTATGAGAGGATAATAAACAAAAAAACATATGATAATCTACTCAGTAACACTATTGCATTTGATTATTAGTAGAGAAAAGAAACCAAGAATACAATATGGAAACACATCAAACTTCTTGTAGGTTTTTTCTTTATTTTGAACTCTTCCAACTAACATTGAATTTTTTTTTTTTCATCGTGGGATAAATAGGTCACATCACCTTTTATTAGCAAAATTGAACATAGCCTAATTTTATATATATATATATATACGTGTGTGTATGTATGTTTGTGTGTGTGTGTTTGTCTGTCTGTCTGTCTGTTTGTGTGTGTGTGTGTGTGAGAGAGAGAGAGAGAGAGAGAGAGAGTGGGTGTATGCATGTGTGTGAAATTTTGTGAAGGAAGATATCAGCTTTTCAGGACAATAACAAATCTTGTTCAATTATATTAAGATTTAACTGTATGGTATAGATGCTGCTGCTGCTACTGCTACTACTACTACTACTACTACCAATAATATTAATAATAATAATAATAATAATAATAAACATCATTAAAGTATTACCAAATAAGATAATATTCCATACAGAGAAGATTTTATAAATGCTTATCCATATATGACAATAGATATAGAATGAAATGTAATTATAATTAAAGTAATGCATGTAATAAACTTGTGGTGCTATAAGAAACACTGTATTGTAGAGGTTATAAAGTGTGATATTGATCTTAATTTTAAAATGTTATTTTATCATATGCAAGAGATAATAACCTTCAAATATCGTTAAGAATAACAGCTAAATCTGAAATGGTTAACTGACCAAATGATAAATGTAATGATTTCATAGTAATTTTTTTTTTTAAAAAAAGGGTATCTCTATCAATAATAAAAGGGACATGTAATATTTCTGTCATGGATAAAGCAGGTTGGAGAAACCAATTCACAGTGGAACAAAACACTTGGAGGACATTAGATAATAACTTGATAAATTAAAATGTGAAAATTGTGGTTGGTACATCATAAGAATTATATTAATTGTACTAACCTTAAAACAATTTTTGTCTTTTGATTTTTAAATTTAGGAGTCTAGGATCTAATTTCATTATTTGGACATTTAGAAGCCTAAAACAAAACTCATTTGGAATTTGATAAATTTCAACACTAAAACAATGGACAACATTTCATTGGAAACGTACTGATTCCAAGTTTTGGCACAGGACCAGCAATTTCAGTGGGGAGGAGTAAGTCATTTACATTGATCCCAATGTTCAACTGGAACTTACTTTATCAACCCTGAAAGGATGAAAGGCAAAGTCAAAGAGTGAGGCAGCTTTATGCTAAGCAGAATTTGAACTCAGAACATAAAAATGGACAAATTGTCACTAAATATTTTGCCTGGCATGCTAACAAGTCTGCCAGCTTGCCACCTTAATGTCATTGGAAACATACTGATTTCAAATTTTCATACAAAGCCAGCAAGTTTTTTTTTTTTTTTTGTGGTGGAGGTGGGGGGGGGGGGGTAAGTTGATTACATCAACCCCAGTACTCAACTAGTACTTATTTCATCAACCCCAAAAGGTTGATTTTGCAGAATTTGAACTCAGAACATACAGACAGACAAAATGCCACTAAGCATTCAGCCCAGAGTGCTAACAATTCTGCCAACTTACAGCCTTTTTCATTGGAAACATATTGACAGCAGAAAAAAAAGTAACAAAAAGTAAAGAAAAATGTTGAGAACACATTTTTAATTAAAAAACATATTTAATAATTTTGTATTTCAAATAAATAATTGCAAAATAAAACTTGGCACAATTACGAGTGCCTTTTATGTGGCATCAGCACGGGTGCTTTTTATGCAGCACTAGCACAGGTGCTCGTTCCATGACACTGCAAAAAGGAAAAAGCCTTCAGCTGGGATGAGAGCATTAACAATTCTCCTGTGGTGGATGAGTTTTCTTGAGTACAGCAAGTCTCCAGATATCTCAGTCCTTTGTCATCTTCTTCATTAGGCTCAGTGTCTTGAGATCACCTTTCAGTGCTCTACATGGCTTATTCAAGCGGAGCAGCATAGTTCATTGGTTAAGAAGTTTCGCTTCACATTTATAAGATCCTGGGTTTAATCCTATACTGTGGTACCTTGGACAACTTCTTTTACAGGTGCAGGCATGGCTGTGTGGTATAAAGCTTACTTCCCAACCATATGGTTCCAGGTTCAGTCCCACTGCATGGCACCTAGGGAAAGTGTTTTCTAATAAAGCCTTGGGCTGACCAAAGTCTTGTGAGTGGATTTGGTAGATGGAAACTGAAACAATCCTGTTGTATATATATATACATGTATATATTTGTGTCTGTGCTTGCCCCCCCCCCCATCGCATGATAACCGATGTTGGTGTATTTACATCCCCATAATTTAGTGGTTACATCCCCATAACTTAGCGGTTCAGCAAAAGAGAATGATAGAATATGTACAAGGCTTACAAAGAATAAGTCCAGGGGTCATTTTGTTCGACTAAAAGCAGTGCACCAGTATGGCCTCAGTCAATTGACTGAAACAAGTAAAAGAATAAAAAAAAATATATATTTACATCTGTCTTTATGTCTGTGTTTGTTCCCCACCACCACTTGACAACCAGTGGTGCATTTAACTTAATGGTTCAGCATAAGAGATCAATAGAATACGTACCAGGCTTAAAAAATAAAATTAGTACTTGGGTTGATTCATTTGAGTAAAACTTCTTCAAGGAAGTGCCCCAGCATGGCTTCAGTCTAATGACTGTAGCTTTAACTTGTCAACACTTAGCATAAAGCCACCTCTCTCTTTGCTCCACTTACAGGTGAGTAAGATCTTAGTCATGAGAGTTAGATGGCAATCTCACAAATGCTGGTGTCACAGAAAAAGCACCCACTACACTCTGTAAAGAGGTTGGCATTAAAAAGGGAATCTTGCCATAGAAAACATGCCAAAGATTATGATGGAGTATAGTACAGTTACTCTTTACTCTCTTTTACTTGTTTCAGTTATTTGACTGTGGCCATGCTGGAGCACCGCCTTTAGTCGATCGAGCAAATCGACCTGAGGACTTATTCTTTGTAAGCCTAGTACTTATTCTATCGGTCTCTTTTGCCGAACCGCTAAGTTAAGGGGATGTAAACATACCAGCATCGGTTGTCAAGTGATGTTGGGGGGACAAACACAGACACACAAACATATACATACATATATATATACACATATATACAGCGGGCTTCTTTCAGTTTCCATCTACCAAATCCACTCACAAGGCTTTGGTCGGCCCGAGGCTATAGTAGAAGACACTTGCCCTGCAGTGGGACTGAACCTGGAACTATGTGGTTGGTAAGCAAGCTACTTACCACACAGCCACTCCTATGCCTCTAAGTTCTCTAATTTGTTCAATCATCTAACCCATGCTAGTACAAAAAAATGGATGTAAAATAATGATGACTTTTCAATATCATCAGAGTCTAGACAATGTAAAAAACAGTACTTATTCATTTTAGAGTGGCTTTTTTTTTCTTTTTGACACTCGAGTAACATTTTTACTATGCTATTCTTTTTAAAGCAGACTTTATATTTCTGTTTTGAATATCAATG
Organism: Octopus sinensis; assembly: GCF_006345805.1. Lineage (NCBI taxonomy): Eukaryota > Metazoa > Mollusca > Cephalopoda > Octopoda > Octopodidae > Octopus > Octopus sinensis. Next base: position 44,377,785 of record NC_043005.1, read on the forward strand.
ATTTAGAATATGCAAAAGAAAAAAAAAGATTTAAATTTTTTTCTTTTTTGAAAAGTATGGTTTTTTGTACATAAATATATTCCATTTGTATTTGAAGTGCATAAATATTTTGTTTACAGTGGAAAGTAGATTTTGAAAATTTTAATTATCTGAATTGAAGTAAGAAAATCTAATTACAAATGTAAATAAATATGTCAAAATAATTTTAGGAGTCTGGGACCCAATTTCATAATTTGGGCATTTGGAAGCCCCAAACAGAACTCATTTGTAATTCAATAGATTTCAATTCTAAAACAATGTTAGCCAAACGTATTATGCATGCACAAACACAGACACACACATACAATCATCATCATCATCGTTTAACGTCCCCCTTCCATGCTGGCCTGGGTTGGACAGTTTGATAGGAGTTGGACAAGCAGGAGCCTGCACCATGCTTCTATGTCTGTTTTGGCAGGGTTTTTAACAGCTAGATGCCCTTCCTAATACCAACCACTCTGCAGAGTGAAGTACACAAATATATATATTTATATAGAGTGAAGGCATATGGCCTAGTGCTTAGGGTGTTGCACTCATGGTTGCTAGATTATGGGTTCAATTCCAAGAGCATGTGGGGCATTGTGGTCTTGAGGAAAATACTTCATTTCACATTGTGCAGAAATCATTTTGACATCTGATGTGTGACACACAAGTGCACCTGTACAGATAATGTTCATTTGAAGGAGGGAGTGAGCTTATGTACGGCACATACATTTGATCGCAATAAACAAATCATTTGTGTAGGTCATTCAGTAAAAACTGAATGCTCATACATCCGTCGTCTTCCATGGGAGATTCCATCATTTATACATATATACTTATATACGACTGTGTGTGTGCGTGTGCGTGTGTGTGTGTGTGTGTGTGTGTGTGTGTATGTGTGTGTGTGTGTGTGTACATGCATAAAAATACATTTACATACAAAAATATGTACTGTAGCTATAAATGCTCTAAAACAAAAATCCATCTGTAATCTAAATACAATTTTTTTAATTAAAAAGATATTTTCAATTAAAATTTTAATTAAAAAGATGCTTTCAATTAAAGTTTCAGTTTATAGGTGCAGACATGGGTCTGTGATTGGCTTTGCAATCATGTGGTTTCAGGTTCAGTCTGACTGTGCAGCACCTTGGGTAAGTCTCTTCTATTATAGCCCCAGGCCAATCAATGCCATGTGAGTGGATTTGGGAGATAAAAAATATGTAGAAGCTAGTCATAAATACATATGTGTGTGTGTGTGTGTTTGTGTTTGTCCTCTATCCCTGTAACTTAGCATTTCAGCAAAAGAGATCAATAGAATAATTTCCAGGGTTAAAAAAGAAGTACAGGGTTGATTTGTTCAACTATACCCGTTAAGGTGGTGCCCCACCATGGCTACAGTCCAATGACTACAACAAGTAAGACACAAAAGATAAAAGAAAATTGTCTCTGTGTGTCAGTATTCTTATTATTGGTCAATGGCTGATTTCACAGACATAAAACTTTGTCTCAGTGCATTATTATTCTTTGGCTGTAATAAATATTTAGGAGTGACACAGGCAATAGAGAGAAAATACTGTGTGTGTGTATATATATATATATATATATATATATATCATGTGATCATATGACTGACCATACTATCGAAAGCTGTTATACATCATTGGTCACAATGCTCTTTGCATCGCTTTAGCTTTCAAATGATGCCATTCTACTGGTAAGGTGAGTAGGCCAAGTTATATACATATATATAGATTTGAATTATAAAGAGAGATATCAAATAAATTAAGCAGAAAAGCTATTTCATATTTTATCACTAATTATCATAATATAGTTATTTTTAAATATTTATAAATATCATTCCCCAATTTCTTACTTTAGTCTTGTTGACAGCATTTGATGCAGTTTTAATAGTTTATTTCTTAAATTGCGATATTGTTTTCCTCCTCTAATTTCCTTTTCATATATTTCTTTAATTAAAACACATTCAAAATCAATGTGATATGTAAACTTTTTTGTTTTGATATATATGTATATATATATATTCTTTCAATGTACATTTTTCAGAACACTATTTGAACTGAATTATGCTTTCAGACATTACGTACATATCTCTGCAACCATATATTTTAATCATTTATTGTAATATATTTAGGCTATTTATGAATCTATTCACTATCTTAGGCTTGGTTCTATCTGCTACTGGTACCATGTAACTCATTACACCTGATGTCATTGCCAGGTGGGCTGTGACTAGACTGATTTCTTCATTCCAGTTCAATAGGTCGAAAAGAGGTGTGTAGGGCTTCAGTAGGATTAAAAATAAACCCTGTCAAATGGTGGAAGGACTTCTCACAGAAAAGTCAAGGTCAACTACACCTTGTAGAAGACAGGCACCTCCATGTTATCTGCTTACTGGAACATCACACTGTTGAAACCAACTTCAAATACTGAACCAGATTAGCCAGGACATCTTGGCTGAGGATCTAGTACAAGTGGGTCATGAACCACAAAAGAACCCCAAACGATTAAAAATTTTTGTTTTAAGATTCAAAGCATTTGTGAGTCATTGTGCAGTTGACAATATTTAAATAGACTTTTATCTCAGGAATATTTTAATTTTTGCTCATATAAGAATTTCCAGTAATCCCATGCCAGTGGCACGTAAAAAGCACCAACTACACCCTCGGAGTGGTTGGCGTTAGGAAGGGTATCCAGCTGTAGAAACTCTGCCAGATAAAGTTTGCAGCCTGGTGCAGCTATCTGGTTCACCAGCTCTCAGTCAAAATCATCCAACCCATGCTAGCATGGAAAGCAGACGTTAAACAATGATGATGATGATGAAATGGGCATCAGGGTTACAGTGTTATATACAAAAGCCACAGGCATATTTTAACAAATTCAAAAGTAGGTCCTGACATAAAGTTGTGAATCCTGGATCTAGAAGGATGGAGTGGGTGAGGTTGTGTCTCTCAATGGGAATCTGCAAGCACATTTGGCTATAAATGATGATGGTGATGAATCCATCCAGTTCCAGTTACCTGCTGCTTATATTTAAAACACTACTTTTCTGAGTCCACTTACTAAAAGTCTGTTGCTTAAAATCAGGCTGCATACTTAACAGATCTCATTCAAGTCATACCTCATCAGTAGGCTGTATGTTCCCTGTTATCACTGGTCTTCTAACACCATATTTTGTTGCTATCATTTATATCTAGTCTAAACCTTCGTACAAAGAGAAGTTCTCTTTGATACCAGCATTAGCAGTAGTTACTTAAACAGCACCAGCATTAAATTAGTTAAAGAGAAACATATATTATTGATTATTTCCCATAAACCATTGAATGCTCCAAGGCCTCCAGTACTTGGCTGCTCACACTGTTATCCGCATGTTTGCATTTGCTCTACTTAAAGTATCGATTCTCTATCAGTCTACTGAAATCTACTAACACCTCTTAGGCAACCTTTGATTGACCTGCATACATAATATTTAGCTAAGAACAGGCTTCAAATGGAAAACAATTATTAATTTACAACTAACTTAAATTCTTCAATGAACGTTACTAATCTCAGGTTTATTTGAAAACTTTGAGAAAATGATCAGGATGTATATTCCATGAGCTATAATCATTCACATTTAGCAATGTTATCCATTAAGTCAACAAGTAAAAAGTAAAATTATTTATTTTATTTCATTTACAGTTCCTTCTCTCTCTTTCTCTTTGTATGTATATATACATATAGATATGTCATTCATTTGTTGAATGCATGGAATTTGAAAGTTCCCTGGCATTCTCTTTTGCCAGCTCTTGTGCTAATATTAACAGTGGACAGCTAAAATAGTTGAGGAAGGATATTTTGTAATATATATGAATATGTATATGTGTGTGACTGTATATGTGTGTGTGTATATAGATATATATATATATACATACAAGATCTGATCAATAAGTATCCGGACTGTTGCCATAGTAACGAAGCTGAAGCACACAGAGCAAAGCCACTTGGTACAGATTGACCTTGGACTCTGCTGTGCATGCACACTAAGTTTTAACATTCTAGCCCACTTTCACTGTTAACAGCAGTGCTTGGAAGGAACATGTGTAGTGTGCAATCATCACATTGACCATGACAGAGAAAGTTCTCATGGTGATACCTGTTCAGAAGCCTACGCAAAGTTATAGAAGGTGTATGGAGAGGGGTGTATGAGCCACACACAAATGTATGAGTGGTTCAGACATTTCCAAAATGGCTGATACGATGTCGATAGTGACGAACATTCTGGGAGACCTGCAACCAGCAGAACTGACAAAAACATTGCAGATGTGTGTGCAGTTGGGAGGGAAAATTGTCAAATTACCATCCATGAGTTATCAGAGGATGTGCAGATTAGTTATGGTTCAGTTCAGACCATTATCACTGAAGATTTGGGTATGAGATGTGTGTCTGCCAAGTTTGCGCCAAAACTGCTTTCAGCTGACCAAAATGACATTTGGGATTCAGTTGCACAAGATCTCCTTGATTGTGTCAAGAATGATGAAAACCTTTTGAAAACTTTGCATAGGCCTCTGAGCAGGTATTGCCAAGATTTTAGCAAAATTTGATGCAGATTCTCTGCTCAACTTTCTTTGTCATGGTCAATGTGACAATCACATGCTACATATGTTCCTTCGAAACACTGCTCTGAACAGCAGAAGTAAAGTAGAACATTAAAATTTAGTGCGCATGCACAGTAGAGTTCAAGGTCAATCTGTGCCAGGTGGTTTCACTCTGCATGTTTTAGCTTCATTACTAAGAGAGCGGATACTTACTGATCAGACCATGTATGTGTGTATGTGTGTGTGTGTGTGTGTGAGTGCATATGCATATATGATGATGATGATTTGAGAAGCAGTGATGAATGACAATTCTGTAAATGATAATATTTTATAAGTTTAAAGATCATAAGCAATCACCATGTATTGACTAAAGAGAAATAGCCTAGTATTCTAATATTGGAGTAAATAAGCCCACAAAGGAAAAAGGATTTTCCATCCAATTTGTATGGAAAATCCGCTTTTTACATCAAGGGCTTATATGCCCCAGTATTAGGCTATTTTCTTTAGTCAATACACAGAGATCACTTATAAGCTTTAAGCTTATAAAATATTATTGATTACTGAATATATACACATATAAATATATATATATATATATATATATATATATATATATATATATATATTACATTACATTTTACTGCATAAAGTTTTGCCATTAAAAAAAAGCACTAAAAACGTAATATAACAGGAAACATGGTAGAATAAAGAAAAATGCAAACTCAATATGTTAATTACTATATAGCATAACACTTCAGTATTTCCATAAAGGACCAAAGAAGGTGACATGACATATGTATTGGATTCAGTTTAAATAACAATATAACTTTACTTTAGGATATGCAAATAGATATGTCAAATAGCATATGAATTTTTACAGCATAGTAAACAATTCAAATATTATTCATAACCATCATCATTTTGACAATTGCGATATTAAAATACTTTATATAAACTGCACTTATTAATAGAATTCTTTGAGTGCATATTTTTCAATGTCTACTTAAATATAAAACCTTTTTCTCATTTCTGAACTAGGACATTACTTAATTCATCAAACTTGCCTTTGTATTCACTGTTAGATACAGTAGCATATAACAATACTTTGATATCTGTTTTCCATGCTTGCTAAGATGATTTTGTTTGTTTGTATTTTATGTTTACATACTTTCATTTTGTTCTATACATGTATGATAACATAATACATCATTTAATGTTTGAATCTACTAGTACAAAAGAAATAAGTATTATAATACTCTCTTACTTAAGCATATATTATAGCAAAATATAAACTATTACACAATATGTGATATCTAGGTACCTTATGATCACCATTTTTCTCTTTGTAGCTCCTACTGGTTCATTTTCACTCTCCTTTTTAAACGTTGTAAAGGAGTCATGTATATCATCTACAAGGGCCTGTACTGCCCCTTCCTTTCTTTCATACTGTAACTCTCATCATCTAGCATAAAGTGATCTCCCCTCACTCACACACACACACACCTTGGATTTTGTAGTCTTGTGACCTGTATGGCAACCTCACAAGCGCTGGTGGCATAAAAAAGAGCCCCTAGTATATTCTGTAATGCAGTTGGCATTAGGAAGGTCATCCGACCATAGAAACCATGCCAAAGCAGACACTGGAGTGCAATGCAGTCCCTAAGCTCATTGGATCCTGTCAAATCATACAACCAGCATGGAACATGGATATTGTTCATGATGATGAAGATGATGATGATGATGATGACAATGATGACGTTGATGTGATTGTGTTGAAATGAGGCTTTAGTTAAGTTAAAACTTTTTTCAAATTCATCATTTATTTTTTTAATTATTACTCTACTCTAGGCACAAGGACCGAAATTTTTGGAGAGGGTGTCAGTCGATTAAACTGACCCCACTACACAACTAATACTTAATTGATCGACCCCAAAAGGATGAAAGGCAAAGTCAACCTCAACAGAATTTGAACTCAGAACGTAAAGACAGACGAAATACCACTAAGCATATTGCCCAGCGGACTAACATTTCCGCTAGCTTGCTGCCTTTTTTTAATTACTATTGTCAGTGGTACACATGGCACCTAACAGATGTCACAATGCCAGCCAATCTTGAGTAAATTCACAAAGTTTGCTAAGTCAATATTAACAAGTATCAGAGTTTGTTCATTTGAGTCCATACACAGAGGTACTCTGTGTATGATGCATAAGCTAAGATTTCCAGGCAGTGAATTACTGTTCATTTTCAACTGCAGTGACTGAATGTTAATAACATTCTCTTGACATCAAGGTGACGAGCTGGCAGAAACGTCAGCATGCTAGGTGAAATGCTCAGCAGTATTTCATCTGTCTTTATGTTCTGAGTTCAAATTCTGCCGAGGTTGACTTTGCCTTTCATTCTTATGGGATCGATAAATTGATTAATCGACTGGCCCCCCTCCCCCAAAATTTCAGGGTTTGTGCCTAGAGCAGAAAAGAACATTCTCTTGGCATCTTATGGCAATGTCAGCAATACTGTAATTAGTAATTATATGAAATACAGTGTCTAGATAATCTGGGACTTTTAATTTGTGTCAACATGGTAGACCAAAGGGCAATCTATGAGCAGAAAAACAATACAATGCAAAGCATCCTTCTGAAATGTTGAAATTTCTTCCCTTTCTTCATATTATAACACATTGATTTGATATTGTTAGTCTTCCTTTACTTGTTTGTTTAGTTTAGTTTTGTTTATTTTTGTTTCTTGTCTATTCTTTTCTTTTTGCACATAAATTGATGAAATAACTATATGCTTTTATGCTGTCTGTTATGGTAATCCAGTGAAATCAATCAAAAATTTTTGGAATCGCTGATAACATTCATAATAATATGTTGTCTGTCATTGGATACAATGAGTAAAACTACTTTTTAACACACAAAATCATTCTTAATATGGCATTTGAGATACTTTTTTTTCCTTACCAAACACTTTAGAATTGGATAAGAAACTAAAACAAGAATTACAGTATTGAATTATAGGTGATGGATAATACATTGCAAAATCACAAACTAGGATAATGGTTCATCATTATCATCATTCAACATTTGTTTTCCATACTGGCATGGATTGGATGGTTTGACAAGAGCTGGCAAGCTGAAGAGATGCACCAAGTTCCAGACATCTGTTTTGGCATGGTTTCTACAGCTAGATACCCTTAACACCAACAACTTTACAAAGTGTATTGGGTGCTTTATATGTGGGGGCCAACATGGGTGCTTTTTACATGGAGCCAGCATGGATGCTTTTTACATGGCACCAACATAGGTGTTGTTTATGTGGCACAAGCACAGGTGCATTTTTTGTGGTGCCAGCATGGCTGCTTTGTATGCAGTACTAGCACAGGTACTTTTTACGTGGAGCCAGCATCAATGCTGTTTATGTGACACCAGCATGGATGCTTTTTATGTGCACCAGCATGAGTGCTTTGAATGTGGTACCAGCACAGGTGCTTTTTACATGGGGCCAGCACAGATGCATTTTACATGACGCCAACAGCCACAAGATCGCCAAGTAGCTTGCCAGACAAGGGCATCTCAGTGGAGAGAGGGAGAAGAACTGAGGGAGGTGATTGTAGTTGAGAACTGTATCAGAGAAAAGGCAGCAAAATGGGTACCAGTAACACCTCCTATAAGATACCTTTAAATATCAGATTAAGAAAAGGAATGCTTTCGACAGAACAATTTTGATTTTCAAAAATTAAATCAAGCACAAAATCATATTTTTTCTAATGAAAAATCTAGTTAAACATTTTTTGAAAGATAATCTGGAACGACTTAAATTAAGCGGATGAAAACAGATAGAGGTGAAAGACAACTGCATTTTTTGTTTTACAATAATCAAGTCTCAATTATATCTTTGGTTAATTAAAAAAAATGACATAAATGATATAATTCTAAGCTAACTACTATACAGTATTTACTTTCATTCCCGCACATTCTAAATTTACATCCTCTTGTTCACTATTGAAGTACTGATAAAAGGATTATCAGGCATGTAATGGTGTCATTTCGACTAATTATACTCAGCCTCTTTAAATTTGTGGTGAGGAATTATTATTTTCCCAAGGGTCAGGGGATTGTAAGAGTTGTTATAGTGTTGGAATTGTTAGAGAATCAGATTAAATAAGTAACCAGTCATGTATGGGATAGGGGTAAGGGTTGATATAATTGACTAACTCCACTCTCCTCAAATTAGCTGGCCTTTTGCCTAAATTAGAAACAATAATATTTAGATTATAACATTTGGTTTTACATCTGCAGATTTAAAAACATTTTGCAACCTATTTGTGTATTGTTTATGAAGTCATTTCCTTGTATATGGTCTTCCAAGAAAAGGCGGCGAGCTAGCAGAAGCGTTAGCACGCCGGGCGAAATGTGTAGCCGTATTTCGTCTGCCATTACGTTCTGAGTTCAAATTCCGCCGAAGTCGACTTTGCCTTTCATCCTTTCGGGGTCAATAAATTAAGTACCAGTTACGCACTGGGGTCGATGTAATCGACTTAATCCGTTTATCTGTTCTTGTTTGTCCCCTCTGTGTGTAGCCCCTTGTGGGCAGTAAAGAAATAGGTCTTCCAAGAAATGAGGTGGAATGGGGACACAAACACAAAGTTAGCGAGAAAATCAGGCAAAGACAGCTGCAAATATCTGATCACTGCATGCACTACCCTGAACTGGAAATATGTAAATTAATCTTGTGGAAACCACTTCATAGTAATGTAAGAAGAAGTAAAATAAAGTAAAATTACCTTCCTCAGTCATGCCCACTCATAAGGGCCGATTTCCTGGTTTCCATGGTGTATATATTTCCCACCTGGATGGGACACCAGTCCATCGCAGGACTGCTCATTTTTGCCAGCTGAGTGGAATGGAGCAACATGAAATAAAGTGTTTTGTTCAAGAACACAATGTGTTACCCGGTCCAGGAATCAAAACCACAATCTTACAATCATGAGTTCAATACCCTAACAGCTAAGCCACGCGCCTCCATGATGAAAGAAGAGGAAAACGTTGTCATATTTATACCAACAACTTGACTGTAGATACTGGTCTGGAATGTATCCAAGACCTTGAGGCTGTGATGATGCACTGAGAACTGTAGCAGGTGAACTTTGTCGCTGCAGTTTGGGATGGGACCTGACCATAGCACCATAGCACCATAACACACACATTATGGTGTTCCACAAAGTGAAGGCTCAGATCAGCCTGGGGCAACAACAGAAGACATTTTCCCAAGTAAAAGGGCATTAGGCCTTAACTCCAAACCCTTGTGGCTGCAAAACAAGCTTCTTAACAACACAATCATGCTTGTGCTTGGTATAATCTATTTCAGAATTTGTGACCAAAAATCTGAGATAAATCAAATGTATACATATAGAATTGGTTTGCATAACATAGTAACTAAAAGTCAAGAAGGAATTAGGAAGATTGATTTTTGTTATCTCTCTCTTTCTATTTTTTTTTTCTAACAGCAAGCTCCACTGGACGAGTAATGTCAGTGTGTAAATGATTTAAGAGAAAAATTGGATATAAGAGGCTTCAGTTGTTGTGTGCAGGAGAGAAGACTGTGCTGGTAAGGTCATGTGATGCATATGGATGAAGGTAGCTACATAAAGAAGTGCAGATCTCTACATGTGGAGGGAACCTGTGGAAGGGATAGACCCAGGAAGACATGGGACGAAGTGGCAATAAAGGATCTACAGATACTGAACTTCACTGAGGAGATGACAAAGGATTGAGACTACAAGCTACATAAAATCATGGCCATCGATTTACAGCCATAACCCCACTTCTCTTCACACACCCACACATAACTCTGTTCTCTAGCAAAACTCACCTACAACTATCTCCCCCAATCCCACCACCACCCACAGCAGGCCCCTCCAGTTTCCTTTCAACATCGCTTGCTGTCTCTAAATATCTCCTGCATACTCTCTGTGCTACTTATACTCTGCCCTCCCCCAACGCTGTTCCCCATGGGTAGGCTCTCTCTCACTCTGACTGTCTCAATCTTTCTCTCCTTTGCACCCACCTCACCCTGTTTCCTTGTCCTACTGGGGTTACCAAGTATCTCCTCTATAGTAAGATAGTTATCCCTGATCTTCTTTCATATTCCAGCCTCTTGTCTGGAACATGGCCACACCTCATAGTTCCTCTCTCTCTCTCTCTCTCAATTGAGTCATCCTTGTCTTGCAAGCTACTAGGCAACTTCACAGGTACTGGTGCCATATAAAAAGTCCTTGTGCTGGCACCGCATATAAAAACCTATGTTGTTGCCATGTAAAAAGCATGCATGTTGGCCCCACATATAAAACACCCATTCCAAAACCACATATAAAACACCTATGCCAACACCACATAAAAGCACCCAGTACACACTGTGAAATGGTTGGCATTAAGAAAGGCATCCAGTCATAGAGACCATGCTAAAGCAGACAACTGCAGCCTGGTGCAGCCCTCCAGCTTGCCAGCTCTTGTCAAACTCTCCAACCCAAGCCAGAATGGGAAACAGACATTAAATGATGATTATGATTTTTGTGAAGGTATTAGTATTATGACAGGGTACAAAGCTATTATTATTATTATTATGTAGTGCGAAAACTGTATATTGAGAATATTGTATATTGAAATAATGTATTGAATCGATGATATTAATGCATGATTTTTTGTGTTTTTGCTCATGATTAGGTGTATCTAAGGTGACTGTGGTTCCATATTCTGTTGTGTCTGGGGAGAGTCATTTTCTTTTTGTGCCTTATAATGTAACACATTCACCGGTAAAAGTTTCACTTATTTCTTATTTTTATTTTCCTACATAAGTGGAAATTTTACCAGTGAGTGTGTTACATTATAAGGCACAAAAAAAAATGACTCTCCCCAAACACAACAGAATATGCTTCAACACATGAACTCATATAAAGAATCTTGCAAACCAAATACAAAAATGAAATGTTATTCCATAGATTTCAACTTGTCAACTGACTGAAAATTCTGAACGTGGAAGGATTGCAAGTGAAAGCCGACAAATATTTTATTGAACTCTGTATGACATGACACAAGAAATGTATATCAATAAGGAAATACAAAAAAAGAGATTAATGTAAAATCCACAGCATGATAAAATAACTCATTTGATATGGCCAGCCAATGCCAGCTTGGAAAGAAAAGAAAAATGGTAAGTGGCGTTTACAAAGGAAGTTTAAAATCCCTGTTGAAAATACATAATGAAACAAGGATCAAAAGTAAAATTTGTTCTTTTCTCAAAGAAACAGCAAATACTTCTTACCATTATCATCCGGTTTTTTAGTAGAATTACCATCAGCAACAACAACAGTAGCAGCAGCAGCAGCAGCAGTAGCAGCAGCAGCAGCGGCAGCAGTAGCTGCTACGACAACTTCTTCTGCATTCTCAATATCACTAATAGATGGCAAACGAGCAGCAGTTGGAGATTCATTACGGCTAGAAAGTGTTCCATCATCACTAACACAAATCCATGCTGAATTACGTGTACTTTCAGCATAGATGCCTAAGAAATAGAAGAAAATTGTCCTTTACAATATTTAATAGCATTTTATTGTCTGGGGAGTTAAAGAAAATTTAAATGATATTTCTCGTTTTCTCTCTCTCTCTCTTTCTTATGCACACATATACACAACACTCTTTCAACTACTTGTATTCACACATAAACACAATTAAGAGAGATTATACATATTATCTTTGATCTTTTACTTGTTTCAGCCATTAGACTGTGGCCATGTTGGGGCAATACTTTGAAGAATTGAATCAACCCCAGTACTTTTTTTTTAAGCCTGATTCCATCAATTTCTTTTGCTGAGCCGTTAGGTTACAGGGATGTAAACACATCAACACTAGTTGGTAAGCGATGATGGGGAATAAACACAGACAAAGAGACATATGCACATATATACATCCCATGCTAGCACGATATATAAATATATATATATCACCACTAGAATACGAATAGCCTGGGCAAAGTTCAGAAAGCTCCTACCCCTACTGGCAACAAAAGGTCTCTCCCTCAGAGCGAAAGGTAGATTGTATGATGCATGTGTGCGAACTGCCATGCTTCACGGTAATGAAACATGGGCTGTGACTGCAGAGGACATGCGTAGACTTGAAAGAAATGAAGCTAGCATGATCCGCTGGATGTGTAGTGTCAGTGTGCACGCAAGACAGAGTGTAAGCATCCTAAGAGAAATGCTGGATATAAGAAGCATCAGATGTGGTGTGCAAGAGCGACACTTGCGATGGTATGGTCATGTGCTGCGGATGGATGAAGGGAGATGTGTGAAGAAGTGCCACTCCCAAACAGTTGAAGGTATCAGGGGGAGAGGTAGACCCAGGAAGACATGGGATGAGGTAGTCAAGCATGACCTCAGAGCATTGGGCCTCACTGAGGCAATGGCGAAGGACCGAGATCTCTGGAGATATGCTGTGACTGCAAAGACCCGGGCTGCTTTCTGCAGCAATTCCACATACCCCCTACCCATTCAAAGTACCCCGGATCCCCAAAGTACCCCGGATCCCCAAAGTACCCCAGACCCAGTTGCCCCCGTGCCGCTGGCACGTTAAAAGCTCGAACCGATCGTGACCGATGCCGGACCCCCCCGGCCCCTGTGCAGGTGGCACGTAAAAAGCACCCAATCCACTCACGGAGTGGTTGGCGTTAGGAAGGGCATCCAGCTGTAGAAACTCTGCCAAATCAGACTGGAGCCTGGAGCGGCCCCTGGCTTCCCAGACCCCGGTCGAACCGTCCAACCCGTGCTAGCGCGGAAAGCGGACGTTAAACGATGATGATGATGATGATGATGATACACACACACATACATACATACATACATACATATATATATATATACATACATGTATATACATACATATAGATATAAAAATATATACATACTTGTATATACATACATGTATATACATACATATAGATATAAATATATATATACATACATGTATATACATACATATACATAGATATAAATATATATATATACATATATAGATATAAATATATATATACATATATATAGATATAAATATATATATACATATATATAGATATAATATATATATACATACATGTATATACATACATATACAAAGATATAAATATATAAATACATATATAGATATAAATATAATATACATATATATAGATATAAATATATATATACATATATATAGATATAAATATATATATACATATTAATATATACATATAAATATATATATACATATATATATACATACATATATATACACATACACGCTTATTATATATATATACACACACATATGTATACAATGAGCTTCTTTCAGTTTCTGTCTACCAAATCTATCCACAAGGCTTTGTTTGGTCTGAGGCTATAGTAGAAGAAACTTGTCCTAGGTAACATATAGTGGGCTGAACCCAGAACCATGTGGTTGGGAAGAAAAAACCTCTTACAAAATTTTGTAAATGCTCGTTTCTAACATCCTGGTGACTATTTCACATATTACCCCCATAGAATCCTACCAAAATTTCACTAATATTAATAATAGAAAGAAAATAATTGTAACTTATTTTAATCACTCAGACAACTATCAACTACAACATTAGACTAAGGGCCAATGAAAAATAACCAATATTGGTATAAATTTTAATACCCTTCAGCATTTAGATTACTCTAGCAAATGTGATTGCTTACTTTTAGACTGGCATTTTAGGGTAGGTGTGAAAGGTCAGAACTGGCCCGTTTGAATATAAAACAAGTAAAATATTTGGGTCAAATATGGTAAGTTTAAATGCTAAATGGTTAAGCAATTTAAAAATTTAAAGGGTTAAATACTAAAGAGTTGAAAGAAATTTATAATAAAAAGTCAACAATTTAATGGTGACCTCAAATCTGAGATGATAAGAATAATTGCTTTGACCTCAGCACGTGTCTAACATTTATTTTAAGGATGGAAAACAAATTTGACCTAAGCAGAATTTGATCTCAGAAAGTAAATATAAGTAGCTAAATATCACAAGGCATTTTGTCCAGTACTACCAATTATGTCATGTTAATTTATAAAAATTGTTAATTTATGAAAATGCTTTTGTAGCCTAAAGATTATATATTTTAAATGTAAAATAAAGACTACATATTTTAACATAAAAACATACTTCTACACATTTTCATCCTTAACCCTCGTTATAAAAATCTTGCGTCAAATAAATTGGTTAACATACTAACTTCTTTAAAACTCATAATAGCACTACATAATTACTGCTTGTCTCAACTGAAATCTTTTTTAAAATCTAGCACAAAACAATATTTACAATCATCTTTCTATTGTAACTCATTCCTTGTTAGTATGATCTCTTTAGTCATTTACTTTCAACAATTCAATACCACTCAGCTTATGACAACTTGGTCCACTCTAAGATAATGGATTGTTAGGCTTTAAGTTCAATTTTCAACCTTGCTCTCAAAAAGAACATCAACTTAGAAAAATTTATTAGTATCTTTTTGCAAAAGGAAGATGACAATAAGTTTTTCAGATTGTTTAAAAAGAGGAAATAAAATTGACAGATTGAAGTTTGTGTACTTTATTCAGCTTTTCTTTTCCTTAGGAATAAATTGCATAGATTAATGCAATACAAATGCAGTACTACTTGTTCTAGAAGTAACACAATGACAAGGTTGACTGCTTCAAAGATTTGGCATTAGAAATTTCTGCTAGCTGATTCAAAAGAAAAATTACCAGCACTGTCATTAATGCCTTTAGGCTACATTAATAACAATGATTTCTTAATTAGAAATGAAGCCTGATAGGGAAATGAGTAGTCATGTCTATTCCAAGCAAGAATTAAAATCAGGTCAAGGACTTCATTGGAGGAAATAGTAAAAGGAAAATGTAATCTGAGTGAAAGTTTTAAGAAATTAATGCAAGATATTTTGCCTTGTTTCAGTGCAGGATATAAACACCACAAAAGAAAGGAAATAAAATGCAAGCGCTGATATAGTACATTGCAAATCATTTTATCCCTCATTTATTTGTATCTTTTTAGAAAATAAGAATCTCACCAACAATAATAGACAGTCTGAGACTATGTCAGAACATACAAACAATGGAAATAACTAGAAAGAAAAGTGGCAATTGAAATATGTGATCTGAAAAATAAAGCATTGAGAGAAAGTGCACTTTTATTCTCCCTGACTACAATAAATTAATCATGTTTTTAAATAGACACAGACATACAATAATAAAGTAACTTAAGATAAAAACAATATAAAAAATTAAAAGAAACAGGAACAAAGACACGAGTATGTGAAATGTATACAAATGTACACAATCACAACAGCAAATTTACTTCTGATGTAGTAAAAGAAATAAGTAAATAAGAAAAGCGTTATAAAAAATGGCAACACCAAAAGTAATCCTCTTATACTGATACTGTGAATTAAACTATTCCGTATCCTACATTGTAACTCTAAATCAAACAATGAACAAATATATATATATATATATATATATGCAAAGGATTTGATCATTGTTTCGTTGTAATATTACAAATGAATGCTTCAAAAAGGGCTTGGAATTAAATAACTCTTGGTAAAATATAGATAAATTTGAAAAAAAAATAAAGAAGAAATTGAATACTATAGACCTTATCAGAAGGTCAAAACAAGAAGCAAAAATATGTAATATCTATGAAATAAAAATAATTCACTAAATAAAAGGATTGTGGTAACAAAGTAGACAATCTCATAAGACATTCCATAGATTCAGCAAGAAACTGAGAGGAAGTCAAAACTCTTTTCAAAAACGATTTTTAGCTAATAAGAAAAACAAAACATGTAGTGCATAGATTTTGGAGATGATCCCAATTGCCTCCAAGCTATTGTTCTACCATCTTTCAAAGCAAGAACAATTTTAATAAATCAAGAATTTACCTTGTATGACATTTAATATACTCTTATTCATCTTTGTTCAAATGCATGCCATTTACCAAGTCTATAAAGTTGCTCTACTCTTTTATGTATGCATCTAAATATTTTGTTCTACCGAAGACAAGGTAAGGTAACTGCTATTGTGATCACAGCTGTTGAGGTGGAAACATGTATCCAAGCTGTCCACATGCCTTTAGACAATCAAATTGTCTTTTTCTAAGTTGCATGTCAGTTTTGGAGAAATTCTTGATTCTGGAGTTGGTCCCAGTTACCACCAAAAGATTACCCTACCATCTCTGGAAGCAAATCTAATTTCACAAAATCAAGAATTTAACTTATCAAGTGTGTGTGTGGTGGAGGGATCTGTATGTATGATAAAGAGAGACACAGAAAGAGTGAGAGAGACAGATAGACAGACAGGGAGAGAGAGAGAGGGGGGAGAGAGACAGATAGACAGACAGGGAGAGAGAGAGAGGGGGGAGAGAGAAAGAGACAGCTTGTTTTGTGCCTCTGAGCTCATCTAGCACTTACCCTAAGAGCACTGATCCCTGTCAAGAGGGTATCTCCTTGAGGTTGCTCACTCTGGTAGAAGTCCCAACCAAATCTCTCTAAAACCACAGCCCACCATCTTAGAACACAGTTGCATAAAGTATTGAAGAGTTCCTAGACATAAGGAAGTGTTAGTATGATTATGGTTGGGGTCTTTGATTATAGGTCCACTTCACTAGAACTAAAGTAAAGGGTAAAGACCCCCTTCAGTCATTAATGTCCATGGGACTGTACCTAGAAAGTTCTCCTCCAAGGCACAAACCCAGGCAAGGATATTTATGGAAGACCAGCAGTCACCCGTGCATACCAGCCTCCCCACTTCATGCCACCAATGTTATCCAAGGGAAAGGCAATGGCTAATGCAGCTTGGCACCAGTGATGATGCAACTCATTTTCACAGCTTAGTGAACTGGAGCAACATGAAATTAAGTGTCTTGCTCAAGAACATAACACACAGCCCTGTCCAGGAATCAAACTCACTGCCTCAGGATTGTGAGCCTGTCACTCTAACTGATGAGTCATGCAACTTCACTTGAGTGGAACTATCCTAGTGCTAAACAATAAGTGCAGAACTAATGATCTAAGTGTATGACTGTTCATTGTATTTGTAATTGCTGTGATTTTGGCTAGAGAAGATGATTAGTATTGGAATAGAAGTAAGTTTTTTTTGTTGTTGTTAAGCAACAAGACGGGTAAGGGTGATTAGGTGATGGTCTAGGGCTTAGGAGCCGGAGACCTCAGACATTGGAAAAAAAAAAACTTTGGTCGTCATGTTGTAGTCGAGGGCTCTTCGTTGACGCCCAACACCACTGGGAGGTGGCCCTCAAAGTCACTGGAAATGGAGATCTCCAGGTCCAAATTCTTAAATGGCTTAAGTTGGTTTTGTGATATTTAACACTTTTGTTACTATATTTCTGTTAAACTAAACCATTTTTATTTCAATTAATTTTGGAAATAATAAAAATTTGCTAAAATATCTTGATCGTTACAAAAATGGTAGTTAGAACACAAATTAACATGAAATTTTAATGGGAAAATTTAATTTCGATCGCTTCGTATAGAATGTTTGCATCAAAGAAGCAAGGACAGTCTTGGGGAGATTGGTATCAAAAGGCTTTGCTTGAGCAAAATGGTAATGTCATGTTTACAATCCATATCAATGATACATTCTGTAAATATGGTAAACTATTGAAGAGTAATAAAACAGAAAAACAAGTAAGGGCTCCACCACAGGGTCCAGTCATTGTTGCTAAGTAGTGGCTCATATAGCTCAATGATCCTGAGAAGTATATCAGCTTAGTGCAAGTTCTTGATAGGGTCTCACATATTGGACAGATCAAACATCAGAAGTAAGACTAATACGGAACTAAATACAGGTCTGCAGATGGCCAACATTACTACCTAGAAAAAAATGGTAAAGTTACAGAAGAATCAATGAGAACTGAAAACCAACAAGACCTGAGAAAAGAAAGCCTTTCCTCAAGGAAGGAGGGATCAAAAGGCAAAGCTACAAAAGTAGGGGTTGTACTTGAGAGAATCAGAAAAGACAGCTGAGAGTCAAGAACAGTGAAGAAAAGTCATTGATGGCTTATGCTCCATAGGAAGCAAAGGGCTTAAGTAAGTGACAGGTAAGGGTTGGCAATAAGAGGGGTATGTGACTGTAAAATACTGTCTTAATAACTACCTGTCCAAACCATGGGAAAATGAACAGGCAAAAAATGAACAAGCAAAATAAATGCATGAATGAATAATATTAATATTACCAGTAGTTATTAGCAATTAGTAGCTTAACATTTTAGCATTCAGATTATTCTATTAAAAGCTTATTCATTCACATTGTTTTGAATTATTTTTGCATTGTCTTATAGCATCAAGACTTCGATGATGTGATTGTTTATTTTTACAATGAAATTGTAGGGTAGGTGTGAGAGGTCAAAATTTAGTTTAGTAAGAAAACAGGGTAACGTCATTTGTAGGATAGGGAGGAAGATGAAGGGAAATATAATAAATTGGAATAAAATAAAATAAAATAGAATATGATACAATAAGGGGGGAGGGTGGAAGAAAACACTATAAAAATAAAACAATATGAAATACAAAAGGTTTAATTTTCTGTAATATTCTTTTACTTGTTTCAATCAGTTGACTGTGACCATATTGGAGCACTACCTTAAAGGGTTTTTAGTTAAAGAAATCGACCCAAAGACTTATTCTTTGTTAGCTTAGTACCTATTCTAGCAGTCTCTTTTGCTGAACTGCTAAGTTACAGGTATTTAAACCCACCATCATCGTTGTCAAGTGATGATGGGAGGGACAAACATAGACACAAAGATACACACACATGAATACATACATATATATATAAACGATAGGCTTCTTTCATTTTCTGTCTACCAAGTCCACTCACAAGGCTTTGGTCAGCTCAAGGCTATAAAAGACACTTCAGTGGAACTGAACCCAGAACCATTTGGTTGGGAAGCAAATTTCTTACCACATAAATTCTTTTTAAAAGATCACAGACATAAAAGCTTTAAAGGTTTATCGATATAAAAGTTTTTAAAGTTTTAAAGGTTTTAAATCTTTTTTTTTTAATGTAGAATATTTGGACTGATATAGCCTGTTTAAATGCTAAAGAGTAAGCATAACTCATCCTCCTTATTCCATTCTCATAGCAGAGAGATAATGGTAAATTCCAAGCCAGTAACCGACTATATTTTAATGTCCAACACCAAATATAGCAATAAATCTCTATGCAGAAGAAAAACAGAGTTGGGAAAATAGATGAAGGTGAGAGAGGAAACAGGCCACAAGAGAGCAGATAAGGTTTGTTCGCAATAACAAATAAATACAGCTGGTAAATATGATCATTCAAAATAATAATAATAATAATAATAATAATAATAATAATGATAATGATGATGATGATGATGATGATAATAATAATAATAATAATAATAATATAATAATAATAATAATAATAGCAATATCAATAATTATGAGCAATTATTAGATGAACATATCTTAGCAAAGCCTCTCATTCCATTGCCACAATAGGGTGATAATGAGAATCCTGCTATGTTCCAGGTACCATTTAAAGACATCCTAGCATCTTACACCAAACAGTGGTAAATCATTCTAGCTAGCTAGATATATACACACATGTATATATGTGTGTGTGTGTGTGTTTGTGTGTGTGTGTATGTATGTGTGTGTGTATGTATGCATATATGTAAGGACAGAGAATATGTGTGTATGTATGTGCATGTGTTAATAGAGAGAAGGGAAGGGAGAGAGGGAATGGGCCATGAGGGAGAATAGGATTTTTGGCACAAACAAATATAAAGGATGCAATTTTTAAAATACGATAACTGATATTAGCAACAACATCTGTAATTATGAGCAATTATTGGTTTAATTTCCCTCGTTCCATCCTTATAGTGGAAAGATAATGGGAAATTCTGATATGTTCAACTGGCCTCATTCAATATATGTGTTCTGAGCCAGCATTGACCACATGCGAAATGTGTATATGTATATATAGACATGTAAACCATATTTTATCTGTACAAGTAGATTATATTGTTGCAATGTATTTAAATATTTAAATGTACAACTGAACACATATTCTAAATGGCTCCGTTTAAAAATATCAAATACAATGCTGACATTAACATTCATAATATTTATATAATTCTTTTATTGCTTTTTCTTTGGTTCCAGTCATTTTACTGTGGCCATGCTGGAGCACAGCCTTTTATATAATCATAAATAATTTAGACAAAATATATAATACGATTAGTGTGTTTAAATGTTGAGCAGAGCACCAGTACAGTTTAGGCTACCTGTTGTCATCTGCAGTTGTGGTACACTTCCATTGGACATAGTTCAGAAACTCTGCAGTGGCAGTTAGGGTAATGTACCTGAAGAGACCCAGACTCATCGGTTGAAACATATATTGTACCTAATAAAAGCCTAATACAAAAACCATCTCCTACTATTAATTTATATATATATATATATATATATATATATATATATATATATATATACATAATATATTATATATAATATATATTATATGTGTGTGCATATATATATATATACATATATATGATAAATATGATATATAATATATTGTTGGTTGGCCTACAGCTAGTGTAGAAAACACTTACCCAAGGTACCATGTAGTAACAATGAAGTGAGTTCCATTACTCAGATAAGATGGGTCAACATTCCTAAGCAACATAATGGGAGCACCCAGTTTTAGTGTCAATTTATGCAGTGGCATCCCAGTGGGGTTAAGTGTGTTCAGAAAATTCAACAGGGTATTTAACAACCTGATCTTGATTGACTATTGTCAATTGATCAAAAAGTCATTTCTAATGTAACTGTTAACTTTTGAAGAAGTTAATGATTGAGTTTATCAACCATTTCATTAGTTGTCGGAGCTAGTATAGCTCTTTTATATAGCCAGTTTAAATCAGTGTAATTGACAGGTAAATTAGGAAATACTTTATCCATAAGACCCCTAAGAGAAAGTATCATTTGACTGCATATAACTTCATGTAGCTGGAGTCTTGAGTTGAATGTTAATACACCATTATCAATCTTAAGAATCTCATATGATCACCTTGTAGCAAAAATTGCTATCAATGTAACAAAGTACAGAAAGTCAACATGTATTTGGAACATGTAGTAAATGTTATAAAATTCAGGATTGAATGTCACAGTGAAGAAAGTCAAGCTCCAAGAAAATTCAGAAGGATGATACAATTTTTCATACAAGAATAATTTATTATTTTACAATTTTTAAACAAATCCTGAACAAAGTGTGTACAAAGGAATTTGTTGCTGTTGCAAATGTTAATTTAACCCTTTAGTGTTCAGATTATTCTATTAAACAAAATACCTACTGATTCCTATTGATTTGAATTAATCATGCATTATTTCATATCTTCAAGATCTTGATGGTGTAATTACTTAATGTAGAATAACATTGTAGGGTAGGTGTGAGAACCTGGATCTGGTCAGTTTGAACGTAAAACAGATTAGCTATTTTGGTCGGATATGGCCGGTTTAAATACTAAAGGGTTAAATCATTTGCTATGTAGCAAGACATAAATTAATTTGACATCACTTACTATATATTTTAACTGTGTAAGGTTAGAGGCTGTAGAATAAGTTTTGACTAGCACAGTAAAAAGGCTGCGTAGCATTGAATACTAACACTGTTAAAGCATCATAGCAAGAATATAAGGATGCTAGGACTGTTAAAAAAGCGTTACCTTCAAACTGTTTCTAAGGAGTGGAATAACATTTCTGTAATTATATTGAAAGAGCCACTAAGGCTTTCTACTTTGCCAAGTTTCCAAATTTGTTATAATAACCAGAATAAAATTTTTTTCAGATATATTTGCGAGTCTTGTCACAAAAAATCTTGAGAAATTAGGCTTCTCAAAACCAGAAAGGAGAAAGCTAAATCGAAGGCTACAGATTCAATCCATCACTGGATCTGTAAAAATCTGTAAAACTTTCAAGAAGTTTATCATTCAAATGTATATGAGAATGTCTAGATATGTAACTCTATGCATGAAAATACATACACAAAACAAAACATACAAATCTGCTCATTCATTCATACATACATACATACATATATACATACATACATATACACACACACACACACATTCACACACACACACACACATTCACACACACACACACACATACATACAAACAAAAATACCCTGTTGATGTTGAAATCCCAATAAAGGAACCTTGGCTCTAGGTTAGAAACTGGTTCTTTCTTTATTGGCAAGAAATCTTGAAATAAACTGAATAATGACATACATGCATGCATACATACATACGTACATACAAGCATGCATACATACATAAATAAATAAATAAATACAGACATAGAGACATAGATAGACAGACAGACAGCTAGATAAATACAGCTACCCATACATACATATAAATATATGAACACATGCACACATTAATGATAACTCATAATTTTATGGCTAAATTTTCTCGGCGTTTTAAAAATTTAAACAATGTAAAGCAATCTAAATTAAAAACAAAAAACTAATGGACTATAAAAAGTAGAGAGAAAGTGTTTTTTTTGTGGTGATGATGGGCTAGGTGGGGAATGATGATTTAAAGATTGTGAAGCAGGCATAATAGGATTTATTTTATCTAATTACATATCTGACTACACTTCTTATATTAATTTCTCTCGTGAACTTCACCCAACAAATGTTTACAGCAGGCAGTTGAGAGAATATTCTTAATTCAAAGCAAGAATTTATTCATATACAGAAAAAATAAGAGAAGAAAAATGAACAGCAACACAACAATTCATCCAAGTAAAACTTAAGTAAAATACGAATAAAAATGGATGTATAATCCGTATGGATCCACTGGTGAGTAAACTAAAATGGACCAGTCAAAAGCAATCACTTCATGACTGAATGATACAGGAAAAAATTTTTAAGAAGTTGGTGGGTGGGGAGAGGGAATGAAAGAACGAATTATTGAAAAGTATAGTGATCTTTAAAAATGAGAAAATTGGTTATCTGCTAATAAAATCATAAAAATTCAAACAATTTTTGATGGAAAATTCTATTTTATAACTAAATGCGAGAATGATTACTGAAAACACCAAGCATCAAGCTATTAAACAGAAATGAAATTTTTAAAGACACATTTATATGTGGATATGATTATGCACATGTATGTTTTCATGTGTGTAAACCTATATATACATACACATACAATTAAATTATTGGCTATATTACATACGTTGGTGAATAGTAGAGGTTTATAAGTTATATTACATGGTTATTAGTGAAATTTATTCAAGTGAAAAGGGTCATACCAATGTAAAAATATAGTAAATGGAAGCTGAGTCCGATTAAAGATAGAGGGTAATATCACAAAACATTTTAGTAGTTAGGAGCAGGAACCAATTTTAATTAAAAGCATTTTTTCTTATCTGTCTTTGAATTAAGTTACTAATGTAATATTACACAAAACCAAAAGTATTAGTAAAATATAGAATGTGAAGAAATTAGGGCTGGAAATAAGGTGCATCTCAAAAAATTAGCATATTATGCAAAAATTACTTATTTATTGCCATTCATGTCAGAATGTCAAAAATTCATTTGTATTCACTAATTGTAAACTGATTTACTATTAACTATTATTTAGTTGATATAAGATAAGCTAACATTTATGGCATCCATACAGGGATCATTAAAAATCCAATATCTCAAATTATTAGAAACTGTAGTCATGGCCAGTGCCAGTGACAAGTAAAAGGCACCCATGCTGGTGACACATAAAAGGTACCAGTGCCAGTGACACATAAAAGACACCTAGTACACTCTGTGGAGTGGTTGGCATTAGGAAGGGCATCCAGTCATAAAAACCAAGCCAAAACAGACTGGAGCCTGGTGCAACTATCTGGCTTACCAGCCTCAATCAAACTGTTTTTACACATGCCAGTATGGAAAATGGACACTAAATGATGACAGTGATGAATATCTGAACATCCAAAGTATAACATAACAATAATCAAAATTAGTCAAAGACTAAAATGTAGATACAGAATGTCAGTTAGTATTTGGTTGGAATTCCTTTATCTCTGGTGATTGCCTGAATATATGTTATGTTAAAAAGGGAATCAATCTGTAACAAGACCTCGACTGTTATTGAAGCCCAAATGTGTGATGGCCAAGATAACAGCAGGGATGCAAGTTGGCTGCCTTTTTAACTGTATTTCACTGATGCTGTATGGAATTCAGCCCAAGTGATTTACTTGGTCAAGGAAGCACATTGATGTAATGGTTACCAAATCAATCAGTAGCTGGGTTTGGAACAATGTACAGCATGGATTCTCAAATCATTTTTTATTTATGGATCCCTTTGGTTACTATTTATTCTAGTGGACCCCCATAATCATTCCATGTTTAAAAACTAGTTTTATAGAAACTTCTTCCAAAATTTCTATTATGTTTTTCACACATTCACTTGTGTAGGTTGAACTATACAAAATGCTAGAGAAAAAAAAAACTTAGCTGTTTCTTACAAGACATACCAATACATGCATCTAAAGCAAAATTTTTTCAGGACTCCTTAAAATTCTATTGTGGATCTCCAATTTACTATTTTGTTGTGTGGACCCCAAAAAATCGTATATGGACCCTCAGGGGTCGTATGGATCCCAGTTGAGAACCACTGGTGTACAAGTACTAAATTCTGCTTGGAATAGAAATTCTGCATTGTTAAACAGCCTTTTAAATGAGGGAAGCAAAGTACGCTAAGATTTCTTGGTAGACTATTATGTTTACTGTAAACCTGAGGAAACTGCATATGACATAGCACAACAAACTATCTCTGATTGAAGGAACTTGATGTTGAACTTCAAATAACTAGGATCTATTATAATAACTGGGAGCTGTCCATCAGTTCTCCTCCAAATTCTGCAATCCTGTTTGAAGTCTAGCATCAAGTTCCCACAGTCAGGCGTAGTTTGAGTATGATAACAAATGTTTGACTGCTTCATCAAAGATTAGTCATCTCAGTCTCTGAGAACAGAAAACGAGATGGAGTAAACAAAATCAGATATAACTAAAATTGTCTGCCTTAATTTGCATAACATAATTAATAGTTCTTCTCTTAAGTAATTAATACATATTACCAATACTTACACTGCTTTGCAAATTAGAGCATGCCATTTTAGTTCCATCTGAGTTTGTGTATACTATAAATAGTTGTGGACTATTATTGTTTTTTTCAATGGTGAGGAAAAGAAGTAGTGAATGTCTGATGAAGCAGTAACATATGCTGAAGCTGAATAGTTTGAGCTGCTATTTCTGGTCATGGAGAGAAAAATATGGTTTAACCACAGAATCTACTTATCAAAGTAAGGTTAAAAATATGTGCTTACTAAAAACACAAAATCATAAGCTTATCTCCCATCTCTATTTATCTTGCCATCGTGCAGTGCTTCTATTAATGAAAGCTTTTATGTTCAGAATTTTACAAAGTGGAAGAAATTTTTCTAAAAATTTATTTTCCTAAACCTTTTTAGCCTGTTTTTCTGTTTGCAAAGTTTGTTGAAACAGCTGAAGTCAAATTAAACAACCACTAAAATGCCATGGAAAGACTATGAGTACTTTCAGCAAAAAAAAAAAAAAAATCAAATATGATGTATATAGTCAAAGAAAAAACATTTTACTGTTTTGGCAATAAGGGACTCAAACATGAAAATGTAGGACATTTATTTCATGTAAACTAATATGATTTTATTGTTCACTAAAATAAATGAAATAATAAACCCATTAACATTTGACTTTATCTTTTATATAAAATGGTCTAGATTCATTAGGCATCAAAAAATTATTTAAAAGTAACAAAATTATGCAGCACTTATTACATGATGCTACACAAACCAAAATTTCTAGAATAAGAGGGTAAAAATCTACTATTCTTTACTTTAGCTAATGCAATTTCTTTCTTTGAAAAACAGAGACATCAGGAGTTCACTTATTGTAACACGCAGATGTTTATGATAAATTATACTGTTTTTGGTATTAGAAAGGAGCACATTTGTTGTGCAGTTAGTGTAGTGACTGGTATAGCTGTGAGGGTCTGCTGAGGCTTAAAAAAATAAGACATCAGAACATGGTGTAAGAGAAGCCAACAAAAAGTGAATGTCAGTTAAGATTTAAATATTTCCAAAGGAGAAAAGGTCAACATCAGTGATATTAAATAAACCAGTATCTTCCAGTCTCAACCAATTGTAATCTTTAGAAAAGAAAAATAACATATTTATCATTTTTATTCTTTTTAAACATTATTCAATTTCAGTAAATTAACTTGTTTGTATTGAAACAGACTCTGCCATAACAATATGCAAATATTTATGTGTTGGCCCTTTAGCATTCTGATCATCATAGATATTTTGATGTATTTCACGTATATAATAATGCAAAGATGAAACAAAGTAAAATTTGAATTCTATGATTTGGTAGAGGTTTCTGGCTACCAAAGATATCCAACAAGGCCAGGTGTAGTTATTTGAACAAATAGTTTATTTAGTAGATGGATTTAGGTGGTTTGGATGCTATAGGGTTAAATCATTCAATAATTATTGTGTGAGAATATTAAGTAAATTTTCTATAATTGAAATTTAATGATTCAATATGTAGTCTGGAAAGTTAAAAAAGTTCTTAAGAAAACAATTCATTAAGATATTTATAGATATTATAGTAAATATTTGAAACATAAAATGCTATCTTTATAAATTAAAATTAAATATTACTTCTTCATCAATAAATAATCCTTAATTTGATTTCATAATAAAACAAGAAATTTCAGGTGAAGTAATTTTTTAAAAATTAATTAAACTTATCGTTCCAACTATATTATTTGATCATTATTAGTCAAAACTAATTTCTACACTACATCTACACACACACACACAGTTATGGCATATGTATATATTTGTATGTGTGTTCCTATATATGTGTCTGTGCGTTTGTGTCTGAAAGAAAAATACCTATAACTTTATCTTCTCAATTTATAATATTACATGTGAAAGTTCCTTACTATCTACAAAAGTTGATATTTTCATTATTTTATAATTTTACAAAAATAATCAAATTTTTATTGATTTTAACATAAAGCTGATAATTATATTTTTAAGTCAACAAAACATGGGTTTGTACAGAAAGATTTCATTTATTCAGTATGAATTCACCTTGCTTATATTGGATAACAAGCTCTTGGCTTGTTATCAACTCTCAATTATTCCTATCTATAACCCTATTACTTAGCAAATAAGCAAAAATTCAGTTTCTTCCTTCTTTGTCTTAGAAAAAGTAAAAGTAAAAAGCATCACATTTTCACTCCTCCCGATAAATTAGCATTTTTACTTTTTTTTTACATTAATACTATGTAAAAACATGGTACTTATTAAAATAATTTTTTTTATTAATTTGCTATGTCATAAATTCTGCTAAACATAAACTGCATAACATATATTTAATTAATTTTAATTGTGATAACTTTTAGTGAAAGGTTCCTCGTTGTAATATTTCTAAAAAATGTGACACCTGAAAATGTCAAAAATTTTAATATTTATTCTTCTTCCAAGAAAATGTAGCAGGTAAATAAATGAACTGGCTATAACACTAGAACATGACTTCCTAGCATATTTTTTCAGAAGTCTTTCCTTTACAGAGAACTTGCAGTCATGATTTCCTTTGACTATGCTCAAAGCAAACTTTCATAAAAAGGGGGTGTGTTTATTTATGTTAATTATAGCATTTTAACAGTATTTGGTCTCTAAGGTTGTTATTTAAAGCATGAATTATAATGATAAATTAGATTTTAAGAAAAAGGTGAGAACAGCATGAAAAGGTATTAGAATTTGTAACTGGAATACCTGAGCGTTTAGCATTTAAAATGGCCATAACTAGCTAAAATATTCTACATGTTTTATATTCAAACTGGCTAGATCAGACCTCTTACACCTGCCCTGCAGTGTTATTCTAAAAATAAAACAACCATTTCACTGAAACCTCAAAGCTACAAGATAATGCATTATTAATTCAAAATAACGAGAATAAACATTACATTTGACAGAGTAATGTGAATGCTGAAGGGATAAACAACACTAAAGTAACATGGTATCTTTTACTTCTCAAAATCATTTAAAAATAAGTAATCTAAGTATTATTGGTAATTAGAAACGTAAGAAAAATTTAACAATTAAGAGTTATTAATAGACCTAATTAGATAATTTACTTCAAAGAGAACACAAATTTATAAATTGTATACTGTATACATGAAGCTGTATCACTATTTAGTTGTGTTAGTAAAGCATTAATTAGAGTGACAAGACAACAGAGAAACAGAAACAATATGTAATCTTTATCCCATATATTTTAAGTTCAAATCTCATAGGAGCTAGCTTTACTTTAAATCTCTCTAGATTCATTAATAAGGTGGCTACAGGAGGCAGTTGGCAAAGCCAGCTTCTATATATGGCTGAAATGAGAAGACCCAAAATGGCTCGAAAGCCATAACATGCCAACTGGGAAATAACATCGTTAGGTGAGGCTGGCTAGCACTTAAGTGCTTGACAGGTGGGCCAAAGGAAGGATCTCATTCACTGCAGGCCCTTCTTGATGGTTCAAAGGCTTGTACCACCAGACAGCTAGTTGGCTCTAGCTGCTGGAAGGAAAACTAACACAACACTGTTGGAAGGTAGGTTTAGAGAGGGTGCAGGCCAAAACTATGTGTCCTTCCCCTCCATTGGTCAGTTGAAGCTTACATAGTGTAATGTGGCAGCTGGTGCTGGCTACTGAAGCCTACCAGTGAGTATTTAAAGGGAAATTTGGCAAGATGGTCATTCACCCACTGACATTCGTTGACACTACATCAAAGAAACCAAAGAAAAAAAGGTCAATAAAAAAGAGAAAGAAAAAACGCACTCAACACCAGAGCTGTAGACACCTCTGAAAGGTGGGGCCCTGCTACATTGAAAACAGTAGAGGAGTAAGGGCTGAAACAGGATGTGGTTCCTCCTGATGATGTCTTTAGCCACTGGATCCTATAAGGGAGCTGTTGAGGTAGTGAACCACAAAACGTGGTTAGAATTCCTCCCTAATTATAGCTCTTGTTCCCTTAAAAATGTTTGGTCTTGTGCCACAGCAAAATAACAAAAGTGAAATAAATAAATAAATCCATCTATCAATTAGTTACTTGTTCCACTCATTTAGAAGAGCCTCACTAAGGTTGTTGTTTTGTTTAGCTTCTAGACTGATTGAAAAGATCTAGAATATTATTGTCCATGAATATTCTAAATTCAGAATGGCCCCAAATTAGGCCAATAATAGTAAACATGTATTCATAAATATCTTCATTTTCTGCCACATTCATAAATGTCCTCATTTCCCACCAAATATACATACACATGCACTCACACATGTAGAAATACAAGTGTGTGGAGGTGCAAGCACTAATATCGGCACACCTATATAACACTCAGGACATGTATACAACACACATACATGATAGACTTAACTTCAAGAATAGAAGGGAATGAGACACTGAAGAGCCAAAACTAAAGATCACAAAGCATCTTTATCTGAAGCTCTAAAGCAGTTTTTCTCAACCATTTTTTTCTTATGAACCCCTTTAATTCCTAATTTACTCTATTAGACATCCACTAACCAGCTGAAGATTATTTTTTTTAAAAAAACGTATTTTTATAATTAAATATTATTAGGAATTGTATTAAAAAATTGTTAAAATATTTTGTGTACTGTAGACTTATAATCAATTTATTGTACATAATTTTTAACAACTAAATTTTATATGGACCCCTAAAAGGGTCATATGGAACCCCAGTTGAGAACCACTGCTCTAAGGAATCAGCCAAGTCTCTACCTGCTATAATAACAAAAACACACAATATAATTTTATAGATTATGTAAACACAGGTGTGGCTGTGTGGTAAGAAGCTTACTTCCCAACCACATGGTTCCGGGTTTAGTCCCACAGCGTGGTACTTTGGGCAAGTATTTTCTACTATAGCCTTGGGCCAACCAAAGCCTTCTGAGTGGACGTGGTAGACGAAATCTGAAAGAAGCCAGTTGTGTGTGTGTGTATTTATGTGTGTGTCTGTGTTTGTCTCCCACAATCATTTGACAACTGACACTGGTGTGTATATGTCCCTGTAACTTAGTGGTTCAGCAAAAGAGACTGATAGAATAAGTACAAGGCTTACAAAGAATAAGTCCTGGGGTGTCGATTTCTTTGACTAAAACCCTTTATGGTAATGCTCCAGCTTAGCCACAGTCAAATGACTAAAGTAAAAGAATAAAAGAAAGAATCAACTTACCTGAGTCATCATCATCTGAGGAATCATCATCGCTGGTAATGTTTAAGTGTGGGTTTGTTTGCCTTCCTCCTCTTCTTAACGACATGCCACCTTGTATAAGATAACTAGGACATGGTGTTTTATCAAGTAAACTTTTTACAGATGGATCACTCATTGATGATGGCAGTGATTTTAAATCAACTTCATCTTCACGAGTTTCTAAATTATCACAATTTTCAGCAGTCCGATTCTCAATGGGGCAGTCTTTACTTTGACTGCGAGCATCATGAACCCCAACAGTACTTGTGGTACTCTTCTCACTGTTATTTTTTATATCATGTAAAGGAGAAGCAACATTTAAGCAATTCTCTTTAGAATATTGCTGTTCAGATGATGTCTTCTTATCACTTTCAACTGTTAAATCTGAAATATTGCCTTCCTGAGGTAAAGTTGGTGCTTTTAACACTGCTTCAGAAGTATTGTTAGAATTAACTTTAACCGCTGTTCTTTTATTTTCATTTTCATCTCCAGCTTTTCTTAATGATTCAGAACAGTTTTCATTTACATTTACTGAACAATCTGGACTTATACTAACTGGTGAATCTGACTGAAATTCAGCATGACAAAGTTCTCTATTTTCATGGTTTGTGACACTTTGATCTTTAACTTTGTGACTATCTGTGTGATTGCTTACTACAGTAAAATTAGTATTACTATCCTTAAGAAATTTATTTGGACTTTTCTCAGAGGATTTTACAATATCATGATGCTGATAGCCATCAGTATGAAAAATAGAGTCATTTTCTTCACTTTGAGGTAAAGAATGGTGTTCAGTATTTCCACAAGAAGTATTATTGTTTGATGCTAAAGGACAGTTATCATTTTCAGTTTCATTCTTCAGGAGGTCTGTGTATTCATTTTCAGTTATTATAGTACTCTCTTCAAGTGGCTCCATCTTATATGTTCTAAGATAATCAAAAGCTTGATTAATGTGCCTGCTCGCTAAATTTTGGCCACGTCCTTGTTTTTCACGTAATTTGACAACATCTTCTTCATCTGTCTTTTCTAGATTACTAATTTTTTTTGATCTCGTTAAAGTGTTTAAGGAATAGTTTATTACATTTCCACTCAGTAATTCTGTATCACTTTCAGATTTCTTCATAGCTGCTTCTACATCAGACTGATCCATAATATCAATGCAGCTACTTATTATATGGGAACTACGTTGATCTGCTTGAATAACAGAAGCAGAAGCTGTTGGGATACGGCGAATCACTTTATCAGACATTTTAGAACTAAGTTAAAAACTTCAAATAATTTTTAAATATAATCTGAAATAAAAACAAAAAAAGACATCAGTATCAACTTTTAGCAATTTTTAAATCATATAGATATATAATATTGATTTCAAATTTTGGCACAAAGCCAGCATTTTGGGGAAGGGATTAAATCGATTACATCGACCCCAGTGTTTAACTGGTACTTATTTTATCAACCCCAAAAGGATGAAAGGCAAAGTCGACCTCAGCAGAATTTGAACTCAGAACACAAGGACAGATGAAATGCCACTAAACATTTTGCCCAGCATGCAAACAATTCTGCCAGTTCATCACTCTGATATAGAAATATAATATTGACTAGTCACAAAATTTCCCCTTTAACAGAGAAAAATAAACAAGATTGCAGGTTTTTTTCATGCCTTTATCAAGAGCCCAAAGAACATAGAAGACATGAAATATTTCAAATAGAGAGCAATATTAGTTCACAAGCTTTACACCTCATAAATTTACTACAAAATGTCATGTCATATAGTCATAATATTTAATATATAGGGCATGATAACAATCAGAAACAAAAAGTTTACAAAGAAAATATAGCAAGTTTTACTATTAACTTTTCAAGTAAAAAAAATGTTTTCTAAAAAGAAATGTAACACAAAGTTAAAGCTTCAAAAATGTTCTATAATAGAAATGAAACAAGAGATTTGACCTTGATAAGATTTTCTTTGTGAATAATATTAATACCTGTACCTTCTAAAACTAGAGTAAATATATCCTACAAAGGTGGCTTGCTTCAATTTTATTTCAGAAATATTTATTGTTGTAGACAGACATTTTCATGAAAAAACTGAATTATGGACGTGCATATTTTTCCAAAGTACAAATCATTTTTTAAAATAGTAATTATTTATACATTAAAACCATTGATTTTTTTTATGCACATTCATTTTATTTGTTGTTGTATTTTTTCTCTTTGAAATAATAGGAAAATACCATGTTATTCATACTTGTTTCACTCATTAGATTACGACCATGCTGGAGTACCACTTTAAAGGGTTTTAGTCAAAGAAATCGACCCCCAGGACTTATTCTTTGTAAGCCTAGTACTTATTCTATTGGTCTCTTTTGCCAAAGCCCTATGTTACAGGGACATAAGCACACCAACATCAGTTGTCAAACAATAGTGGTGGGGACGAACGCAAAGATAAACACATACATAGATACATATATATATATGTGTGTGTGTATGTACATGTATATGGCTAAGATCAAGATTTAATATCTACTCTAAACAGTTTAATATATATATATACACACACACATATACACATTTGTGAATTTGTGTTGCAAGATTCTTGATGTGAAAACATGTGTTGAAACAAATATTGTTGTATTTCAGGATGGTCATATCTTTTTTTTATGTTTGCCAAATAAACACATGCACTATATATTCATTCTTCACTTGTTTAGTAGAGTTGTTATTCTAACTCATGTACATTGTCCGGAAATATTTTGTCACACAACTGTGACCTCCTCAGCGACACTCTCTGTTTTCATGTGCTCTTGCTCAGAAAGTGTTGCTGAGAAGGTCACAGAGGTGTGATGAAAAATTTCCAGACAATGGACATGAATTAGAATAAGAACAGTTATAAACCAGTGAAGAAAGAATATATAGTGCGTGTATTTCTTTGGCAGAAAAAAAAATGACCATCCCGAAATACAACGCTATATACACACACACATCAATATATATATGACAGTCTTCTTTCAGCTTCCATTTACCAAATTCACTCAGCCTAAGGCTACAGTAGAGGACACTTGCCTAAAGTTCAATGCAGTGGGACTGAGCCCAAAACCATGTGGTTGGGAAGCATGCTTTTTACCACAAATCCATGCCAGTGCCTACTTTAATTATAATCGAAAAGGAGGTGGTGTGGCTGTGTGGTTAAGCAGCTTTCTTCCCA
>NC_043005.1:44417079-44443510 GCF_006345805.1 Octopus sinensis
CAAGATTCAAGCAAAACATAAGGAAAACAAGACTGAGGGCAGAAAATATACAGGACATTACCAAAAAGAAAAAGGCCTACACATGCAAATTACCAGGGTGCAGAAAAAGTTTGGTATGAAAAGTAATAACAAACAGGTACAGAGTATAAACAGAGATAGTATCTTGCAATTTAAGGCAGAGACAAATAAAAAAAGCAATGGTGTAGACAGGAAATATAGAAAGATTTCAATCTTGGTACAATTTGAACAGAGAGAAATACTGGGCACGTGTGATTAGTGTGATGCCCATGAGACTAAAGGCCAACAGAAAGGAGTGGATATCAGCCGAAGTGAAAAGCACAAAAGAAAAAGAGAATGAAATACAAGGAAAGACAGAGGTTATTCAAGATAGAGTGAGAGAAAGAGTGTTAAAAAAGGGAAGGCATGATAGAGATAGAGAGAAAAAGAGAACGAAAGGTGGGGAACAAATAGACGGAGAGAAACATACTGCAAGTCGTAGCAGGAGAAAACAAGTGACAATGTAAAATATAACTATATGTGAGAAATGAAAATCAAAATAACGGAGAAGAATGTGTATGACAATTGGCAGAAAGGACAAAAAGCAGACATGAATAAACCAACATTTTATCCAGACAACTTTTTGTTCACAAACATTATGATTTTGACGCTTGGGAATGTTGGTATCATTCGTCTGGAAAGCGCTGAGGTTCAAAGGAAAAAAAAAAACTATAAAGACAAATCTACAAATGAAAAGACAAGAAAATTTTTTTAAAAACCGTCTTATGATTGAAAATGAATGGGACAGAGAGGAAAGAATGGTACAAAAATCAACATATATATATGTATATATATATATTATATATATAAGATTAATCAGCCGAAATTGCTAAGATGATCTGGTTCTTGATTGATGACTGAGGGCTTCGAATGTCCCGTCCTGTGGTTCTTGTGTCGTCTCTGTGGTGTTTCGTGTTCTTGTCCATGTCTGTAATTATTTTTACTGTTTACCTATATATATATATATATATGAAAAAACAAGTAAAAAATAGAAAATGCTAAAATAATTTTATAGTGAACATTTCAGTACCGGTTTCGGTCATTTTGAGACCTTTTCAACTGTAACGATTAAATAATTAAATTTAGAAAAATTAGAAGAAAAGTTTTCTTAAAAGAATATTTCTATAGTAGTGTTCAGATTTAAGTGGCATTCTGCCTTTCTCTGACTCCCTTGTTTGCACTTGTGTGTTCGAGGTAGTTGTGAGTTCTTGGTAGGGTAGTAGAGGGAAGGCTGGTGAGGAAAGGGGGGTGGGAGAATCTGGGAGTGCCCTGATGGTCGTATTTTGAATGGTCAGTGGCGGCTGGCAGTCTCAGTTCAATTCAGGAGAATATTTATATTGACAGGCTTGTTTATAGAATTAGCGTAGGTGTTATACTAAAAAACATTAGTGACAAACTTAAGGGGTAGGGGGTGGAGAAGAAGAAGAAGAAGAAGAAGAAGAAGGAGAAGGAGAAGATGATGGTGATGGTGGTGATGATTATGACGACGATGATGATGATAACGATGATGATGAAGAAGAAGAAGGAGGAGAAGGAGAAGATGGTGGTGATGATGGTGGCGATGATGATGACGCCGATGATGATGATAACGATGATGATGAAGAAGAAGAAGAAGAAAAAAACAGAGAAGAGAGAATATGAATGGGTGTAAATATAGCTATGAAGGGGCTGATTAGTAATGGATTCTATGGAGTGTAGTATTTGTGTGTGTATATATATTTTTTTCTTTTATTCTAAAGTTGAGGTATATTAATTGTTTGTCGTAGACCCGTTAAGAAGTGGCTTGTATTTTGTAATAAAGAGATTTTCTTTACTTATTCTTTGTCTCGAGGTTGTATCGTCCCTAAATTGGTAGAGGGGGAAAATTCTGAAGTTTGGTGTTTTTTTGTTGGCGCAAGTATCTATGTGTTGGCTAAAAGCTATTTTTCTGTTTTGGGGAATTTTTATCTGGGATCTGTGCAGGGCCATTCGTTTACGCAAACCATTTTTTGTTTGGCCTATGTACTGCTCTTGACACCCGGAGCAGGTTAGTGAGTATATTAGGTTCTCCGAAGCACATGTGAAGTTGCTTTTCACTGTAAACCGTTGTCCCTGTTTGAAGGAGAACTCAGAACCCTCGATTAGATAGTCGCATATCCCGCAATTGGGTCTTCCACATTTTTTTACTGTCGGCTTCTGTGTTGAAGAGTGAATTCGGGCTTGTGTAAGGAGACCCTGCACAGATCCCAGATAAAAATTCCCCAAAACAGAAAAATAGCTTTTAGCCAACACATAGATACTTGCGCCAACAAAAAAACACCAAACTTCAGAATTTTCCCCCTCTACCAATTTAGGGACGATACAACCTCGAGACAAAGAATAAGTAAAGAAAATCTCTTTATTACAAAATACAAGCCACTTCTTAACGGGTCTACGACAAACAATTAATATACCTCAACTTTAGAATAAAAGAAAAAAATATATATACACACACAAATACTACACTCCATAGAATCCATTACTAATCAGCCCCTTCATAGCTATATTTACACCCATTCATATTCTCCCTTCTCTGTTTTTTTCTTCTTCTTCTTCTTCATCATCATCGTTATCATCATCATCGGCGTCATCATCATCGCCACCATCATCACCACCATCTTCTCCTTCTCCTCCTTCTTCTTCATCATCATCGTTATCATCATCATCGTCGTCATAATCATCACCACCATCACCATCATCTTCTCCTTCTCCTTCTTCTTCTTCTTCTTCTTCTCCACCCCCTACCCCTTAA
The DNA here is from genome assembly GCF_006345805.1 of Octopus sinensis. NCBI lineage: Eukaryota > Metazoa > Mollusca > Cephalopoda > Octopoda > Octopodidae > Octopus > Octopus sinensis. Next base: position 44,419,907 of record NC_043005.1, read on the forward strand.
GTTTGTCACTAATGTTTTTTAGTATAACACCTACGCTAATTCTATAAACAAGCCTGTCAATATAAATATTCTCCTGAATTGAACTGAGACTGCCAGCCGCCACTGATCATTCAAAATACGACCATCAGGGCACTCCCAGATTCTCCCACCCCCCTTTCCTCACCAGCCTTCCCTCTACTACCCTACCAAGAACTCACAACTACCTCGAACACACAAGTGCAAACAAGGGAGTCAGAGAAAGGCAGAATGCCACTTAAATCTGAACACTACTATAGAAATATTCTTTTAAGAAAACTTTTCTTCTAATTTTTCTAAATTTAATTATTTAAACGTTACAGTTAAAAAGGTCTCAAAATGACCGAAACCGGTACTGAAATGTTCACTATAAAATTATTTTAGCATTTTCTATTTTTTACTTGTTTTTTCATATATATCAACTCGTGTGTTCCTTTTCACCCTTATACATATATATATATATATACACATATATGAATACATATATATAAATGTGAGTATTTATATGTACACATTCAGACCCTCACACATACATGTATGTGTGTGTGTGTATATATATATGTATATATATATATATATGTGTGTGTGTATATGAATATGTGTGTGTGCACACGCATATACATACATACATACATACATACATACATACATACATACATATATATATATATGAGGTGATATCAAAAGGTTCTTGGAGTAGTTATGGTTAATAAAAATAAGCTTATTTACCTAAGTTTTAACATCATATCCTTCAAAGTAGTCACCTTGTGCAGCAATACTGTGGTGCTGGCATTCCCGCCACCTTTGGGATCCAGCCTGGAAATCATTTTCCATAAGCAAGTTGAAGACTTTCTGCAATTCACTCTGGATTTTGACAATGGAATTAAAACAGTGACCTGTGGGCTGTATTTTCATCTTGAGGAAGAGATGGAAGTCCACAGGTACTATATCTTTGAACAGGGCAGGTGTGGAAGCGATACCATGCTGTTTTTGGTGAGAAACTCAAGAGTGAGGGTGCATTGTCATCATGAAAAATCCAATTCTTTGTGCTCCACAGATCTTGTTGTTGTTGTTGTTATTTAGCAACAAGACGGGTAAGGGTGATTAGGTGATGATCTAGGGCTTAGGGGTGGGAGACCCCAGTCCTTGGGAAAAAAAAACTTTGGTCATCTTGTAGTTGAGGGCTCTTCGTTGATGCCCAACACCACTGGGAGGTGGCCCTCGAAGTCGCTGGAAATGGAGATCTCCAGGTCCAAATTCTTGAATGGCCTCCACAGATCTTGTCACTTTTACTGAATGTCCTCTCTCAAATGCTTCAAAACATCACAGGAGAACTCTCAACTAATGGTCTGGCCCTGGCGGATAAATTCTCGAAGCACAATACCACATTTCTGGTGATGACATTTGTGGCAGGTCTTCCAGATCACTCATCGCCTCCTATGAATGTTCTCCCACTTTTGAAGCATCAGTGTCACTCGAAACATTGCATACAACCCATGGCCTTGTCACTGAAAGCTTGTCAAAGTATGCTCAATGTCCCTGTAACAGACTTCCCAAGTTTAATGCAAAATATCATGTTGGCTCTTTGTTCCTGTCCATCACAAAATCACAGACTACAGTATACACATGATCACAAAAGCACAAATTTCACAACTTGCAAAGTAAACACAGAGATGTCACACAACACTGCCTCGTGAAAGTCATTGCTCCACAGATCTTGTCACTTTTACTGTGTACACAACCATGTACTGCCATGCTACAGAACTAGTCTGGAAACTTTTTGACAGCCCCTTGTGTGCGTGCATGCATGTATATATGTATGTATGTATACACACACACACACTTGTATGTATGTATACACATCGTCATCCCTTTAACATTCATTTTCCATGCTGACACAGGTTGTGGTGTTTGACAGTATCCAGTGATCCACAGGGCTGCATCGAGTTCCAGTGTCAGCCTTGGCATGGTTTCTGTAGGTGGTGCCCTTCCTAATACCATGGGTCAGACAGTATTTGTTGAAGCAGATTTCTACAGCCAAATGTTTCCAAATAAGCTAATATTTTCCTATAACTAGACATGCTTTTCATGGAAGACTAGAAACAAAGAAACTTGCTTGTATGATGGTGATGATTGCTAATTTTTAACCATCACCTGATGTCTAGACAAAGGTGCACATACACACTTATGTGCACACACACACACACACACATATATATATACATACATACAACAGACTTCTTTCATACATGTATGTATAAGTATTTCTCTCTCTCTCACTCTCCCTCTCTCTCTCTCTCTCTCTCTCTATATATATATATATATATTTAATAATAATAAATATTAGGGAATGAATCCAAAATTACAGGGAAAAATCAGATTTAGGGTTAAATCCAATTTTATAGTAAAATATTATATAATATAATTCGAGACAAAACCACTATTTTAAAACCAAACAAGGAAATACTTAATCAATACATAAAATTTTAATATAAATTAAATAAACCGCCACTACAATTGTTTCATGTCTGCTACTGACAATCTTCAGGTGGATTTTCGATCTTCTAATCAAATTTTGATAGTGATTAGAAGATCGAAAATCCACCTGAAGATTGTAGGTAGCAGACATGAAACAATTGTAGTGGCGGTTTATTTAATTTATATTAAAATTTTATGTATTGATTAAGTCTTTCCTTGTTTGGTTTTAAAATAGTGGTTTTGTCTCGAATTATATTATATATATATTTATATATAAAGGGTAATCAGAAATATTAGAAATTTCCATTACTAGTGGCCTAGCATGTAAAACTTTAGTCAATACACTATATATTATATCAATACAGTGTACATTTAAACACATAAGAGGAATCCATCATAGGACTCCTTGCATGGTAGAGAGAACAGTTAAATTCTAAATCACTGGTTCTCTCTAGCATGCAAGGAGTCCTATGATGGATGCCTCTTATGTGTTTAAATGTACACTGTATTTATATATATATATATATATATATACTTTATTTAAAAGCAGCAGAAATTCAACAAAACCTGTTACTCAGAGTTTCACGTTCCCATTCATCGGACAGTTTTGTAAATATATATATATATATAATATATATATATATATATAGGCGTTAGGAAGGGCATCCAGCTGTAGAAACTCTGCCAGATCAGACTGGAGCCTGGAGCAGCCCCTGGCTTCCCAGACCCCGGTCGAACCGTCCAACCCATGCTAGCGCGGAAAACGGACGTTAAACGATGATGATGATATATATTCAGACAGACAGATAGATTAATTGGTTAAAAGCCTTCTATACATGCATACACCACCCTGCTGCCTCTCGCTTTCTAATTCTTCTCCCATAGAACTGCATTCCCTGGCTCCTAAACCATCTTTATTCCTTATTTTCCCTTCACTTTGCCTCCTTCCATATTTTCCCTTCATTTCTTTCCTTTCCTTTTCCTGATAAAGGGCTAGCACCCAAAACACTACAAACTCTTAACTTTCCATTCAGACATTATACAAATCATGCCTTTGTTGAAACTTGTCCCTCTCATTTTCTCTTGTTCTTTTTTTCCTCATTATGATATATATATATATACATATGTATGCCAATATATTTGTATTAATACATATATGAGTGTCTATGTATATGTATGAATATGTTTCAGCACACAAACTCACATAAAGAATATTGCAAACCAAATGAATGTATGTATGTATGTATGTGTGTGTGTGTGTGTGTGTGTGTGTATGTATGTATGTATGTATGTATGTATGTATGTTTGTATGTATGTATGTATGTATGTATGCATGCATGTATGTATGCATGCATGCATGCATGCATGTATGTATATGTAACTACACACATGCTGTTGGTGATTTCTTTTCCTTCTTTGAGTCTCTTCCTTTCTCCTTTCTGACAAAGAGCTATGCACAGAAAAAAATAAATGCTTTCTTTTAACCGAATCTCAAACTGATACATTCCTTCTGTACACTCTCTTGTTGTTTGTTATTGTTAATTTTATTGTTTGTTTATCTGAATTGATTGTAAGTATGTATGTACATACATACGTTCATATGTATGTATTATATAAGGCAAATTCAAGTACTCAAAGGAAAAAACAGGATAAACAACAGAAATATGGATCATATTAGATTGCAGCTCAGTGAAAGTTTCTGATGATAAAACAAGAGTAAGAATATGATGTTTCAAGTATGACTCTTCATCAGATAAAGGAAAAAATCCAGAGAAGAAGTAAAAGCGGACAGTGGACAGTTCAAAGAAAAGCACATCACATGGCTCAATGAATAACTGACTGGGAGTTGGAGAAAGATTGAAAATATGGTTTTTGAAGGCAGGAGAGTGCATAAATAGCAATCATATGTTTTGAGGAGGGGTGAAATATGTGTGTGTGTGTGAATGTGTGTGAGTGTAGAATGTATATGCGTGTATATGTTTTAGTATGTGTGTACGTGTATCTATGTACAATAGCGAGTTGTGAGTAGTATGTTTGTATGTGAATGTGTGTAAGTGCAGAGCTAACAGGTCAGTAACAGAATAATGTAACAGTATTTTGTTATGGGCTCAAGAGATTGGGTGAAGTTTGTGAGTGCATGTGTGTTACTATGTGTGTGTATGTATATGTTCGTATGAGTGTGTGTACTTGTGTGTGTATGCGTATATGTGTCTATGTATGTGTTCTTGAGCGTTTTGTAATGTCCACTTTTCCATGTTGGCATGGGTCAGACAAAATCTGCTGAGGCAGATTTTGCATAGCCTCATGCCCTTTCTGTCATCAACGCTCACCTGTTTCCAATTAAGGTAATTTTTTCCCCATGTCCAGACCTATGTATTTTCAGGCAACTAGATACACACACACGTAAATATACATATACACATATGTGTGTGTATATATATATGTGTGTGTGTATGTGAGTGTGTGTGTGTGTGTGTATAAAATTAGAAAAAAACCCCACCTTTTATCAGTTCAAAATGAACAATTAAATTACACCATCTAGAAAATTACATATAATAGAATTTTTTAATTCTAATTTTTTATATATATATTATATTGTGTGAAATTTGATTTAGTATTTCTAAATTGAATTTTTTTTCCTTTTAAGTTTTGATTTTATTCCCTCAAATAATAATGATATATATACATATATGCATATATATAGGTATAAAACATATAGAAAAAGACATGGTGAAAAGGAGTATATTTATAGAAGTTTTTAAAACGAGCATTTTTATATTTATAGATACAATTTAGAAATTCGTAGCATTTTTATGATGAATTTTTCTTTGTTATTAACAACACCAAAATTTTAAAGAGAAAAACTGTGCTACAGAATTTCATTTTTAAGTATACTTCTTCATGAATATGTATATTTAACTATACTTAATCAGTACAAAAACATTTTTTATCTCAACATGTATTTTGATCAAAAGAAATTACTTGATGAGAGATAAATAGATGAATTATTGTGATAATCAGCAATAAGGGGAAACAAGCTTTCTAAAATAATAAATATTTATAAAAAAAAAAAGAAATAGAAACAACAGTTTTTTTTTTAAAGTAGTCTTTAAATGCATGGAAATAGCAATAATAACTTTTAAAAATACAATGCTGATTTAATTAAAAAATAAAAAGCTAAAGAACACTCACATTAAAGTATGGCTTGTGTGTGCATGGTCACAAATAAAACTGCTACTGAATTGCAATTCAGCATCAAAAAATCATTGTTTCTATGAAATTTTCTTTGTCTGGATCAGTGTGATTTAATTGATTATATTTAGGTATTTAGTTATTAATCTGATTCATCACTTAGATATAATAGTTTGATGAACTGAAATTAACATAATACTTTTGACTTAATTTACTTTTCCTTTTTACATCTTAAATTACTTCAATCAATCTTAACATTAAGAATAAAAATTCTATATTTAATTCAATGCATTGAAAATTTATTATGTTTCTAAATATAATAGTTTTACACCGAATTCATGAAATAAGACATACATATTTTATATCAAATATAAATTTAAATTTAATTTTATGTTTAAAGTGTTTTACCATATCAGCTTCTTAAAAAAAAAGCAAAAATAAATAATTATAAAAGAATGCTATTTAAAGAAAAAAATTCATGCCAAACCTAAAAGGAACATACAACATATAAAACTAAAATATTGATAATTATACCAACTTAATCAGCAGATCTGGCATATAATTAAGGAGAAAAAAATGTTGGAAAAAGTTACATCTAAAAATTTCTTAATAGAAGAATAGTCAAATAGAAGTCAAAGAATTTGTTTGGTACTGAGATTTATGGGGAACTTATGGGAAATTAAAAGCCTTATCACAGACTAATTTTAAAATATCTCTGCTTTATAAATCACCATGAACAATTTTCTTTCGTGTCACGGAAGGGTTTCACTACTTAGATAATTTTGTCAATGCTCTTTATTTTCTTGACAATCACCTCTAAACATATTCACTGTTATGTAAGCAAAATACAGCACTTTTACCAAGAATTTTTTATTTCTAACATCATGTCAACTGCTAACACCAACAATTCCCAAAAGAAATTCATTTTTTCATCAACGACTATCTTCACTGTATCATCTGTAGCAGTGGTTTGCAACTATTTTTTGTCTATAGACTGCTTTGATTCCTATTTTACTCAACTGGACACCCATATATATAAAAAAAACATTTTTATAGTACTTTTATAATTAAAGGTTATTAGGAATTGAATAAAAAAAATGAAAATATTTTGAGTATTGTAAAAATATATTCAGTTTATTACTATTGTTATATTTCAGGATGGTCAATTCTTTCTTTTTTTCTTGCCAAATAATCACATGCTTTATATATTTGCTTTTCAAGAAAAATAATAAACAAGTGAAGAACAAATACATAGTGCATGTGCTTATTTGGAAAATAAATAAATAAATAAAACATGACCATTCCAAAATATAATACCTACTTCAACACATAATTCCACATCAGGAATCTTGCAAAATAAATTCATAAATGTAACAATTTATTACTCAAAGTTAACAACAAAACCTTTGTGTGCTCCCAGGGCCCATATGGATCCCAGTTAAGAATCACTGCTCTATAGGAATCCAAAAACTGAATAATGACTACAGAACAACAAATAACCTTTCCATTACATTACTTGATAGTTCTTATAATGCTCATGGAGATCTAGAAATAGCAGCTAAATCTCTCACAAACCATACTCCAAAGTTTTAAATAATGTAATATATACCTGCAAAAGACAAGATGGTCATAGACCTGCACAATGAAGGTAATCTTGAAGCTAAACAAACACCACCAAACTCATTAAAACTGCTAGAAATGCATCAAAATGATCTGAATTCTTTTCTATAACAAAACATGCTTCAAACCTGAGCAACATGCATTTTCTGTTTGTTTGTTTTGGTTTTGTCTTTTTGCAAAGCTTAAGTAGTACATATAATTATGGAGAAATGTTTCTATAGATGAGTTAGTGTATTCCTGTTGATAACAAGAATATAATTATACCTACTATTCAAAGGCAAAGCATGTTGATTAACAAATTTTCTCTTACGAAGCCATTTTCAGTCCTGACCTATCATTATGTTATGTGATCTTTCTATCTTCTCTGATATTATTATAATACTACTCTTCTAAAACTTCACCACTTATAGCCAACTCTACACATATTAGAACTTATGTATTTCTCTTATATTGTACACTACATGAGGTCCTTTCTTTCAAAGATTTTTTTCATTCATCTATTGTCTCTACACATTTTAATCTGAGCAAGTCATATTGTGCAGTGTATTTAGTAATACTCCTCAACTATGGAATTTAGTTTGAGAACAAAAAAAAATAATAATGCATTCATATAGAAGAGAATTAGAATTACAATTTTCCGTTTTATTTCTGAACAAAATAAGCAAGATCAGTCCAATAAGGTTTATAACGGCTGAAAATAATAGAATTTAGAAATATGAAATTCAGAAAAAAATCTCAGACAATGAAAGAAAATTTTATGGTGGTTAAGTTGTAATATGCTGTGAGGGACTGGGAGATGAGGCAATATTGACATAAAGAATGATGGATCTAATAGTCTATGGTACATTAGTATGTTGCTTCTTAGTGCTGATGGAATGTGATGCTAGTGAGTGTTCTTAATGTGGATCTCCTTGCTTTCATTTTTTACAGTATTCTATGAATTTTAAGAATGCTGTGAAGGGGGTAATCTGTAGTATTTCTGTGTCTATGTTCCTGTGTATGGGAGGGTATATGTATGTGCATATTTATGTGTAAGTATGTGTTTGTATGTGTGTGTGTATATTTGTGTGTGCATGTGTGCATATTTGTGTGTGTTATGTGCATGATTATATGTTTGTGTGTGGGTGTATTTGTGTGTATATTTGTATGTGTGAGCATATTTGCATGTATATGTGCATGTTTATGTGTATTTGTATGTGTGTGTGTGCACACTTATGTTTGTGTGTGGGTGTGTTTGTGAGTATATTTGAGTATGTGTGTGTACATATTTGCATGTGTATGCATGTGTGTGTATTTGTATGCGTGCATATTTGTGCATATGTGTGCTTATTTGTGTGTGTGTATGTGCATGAGTGTATATTTGTGTGTGTGTGCATGCATGTGCATGTGTGTGCGTATGTATGTGCATGTTTATAATGAGTTCAGAGTTGGTTGTATTGATGTTTTTTGGTATTGTTACTTAGAAGAAATATAATCAATTTGGTAGATATTACTTCTAAGCTGTTTGATCAGAGCTGGGATTCAAGTTGTTATGCTAATGTCTGGGAAATTGCTGAAAGGTTGGTTGGCATTGGAAGAAGGGTTCTGAGGTCGACTGGATATGAGGTTATATGTATATTTCCTGGAAATGTCAAGAAGTTAAGCGGGCATAGCATAATTCTTTACAGCATAATTTGGGGGAAATTACAGATTTTAGACATGTATTTAATGTAGTGATGGTAACCCAAGAGACAGCTTCCATACCAGTATTTTATGCTGTTTCTTAGGAGGGTTTCTGACTGAGCAATAGGAAAATGTATAGTACACAGACAGCTGTATAGTACCCCATAAAATAAATTGTTGCATTTTGGAGTGTATAGCGGAATTCTCAGCTAAGCAAATAATATTGTTTGTGCATTGCTGAATATAAAGGAAAACTTAGCCATTTCATATATATACATATTATACAGGTGCGATGGGTAAATTGTCGCCATGTTATATTTTTTATTTTATACATGCACATTGTTTGTTTTTGATTTTGTCAACTACACAGTATAGTAGGGACAATTGGGTGCCATCTGTGAGAAAAACAGCACAATGATGCAATTTACTCTGCCAGAAATTTGGAAAAGACATGCTGTATTGCTTGGCATCCATGCCAAAAGCTCCAATAAGAACATTTCAGAGTGTTTGGGTGTCAATCTGAGGATGGTGCAGAGGATTCAGAAAAAGTTGGATCATAGTCTAATGGTGATTATGAAGGTACAGCAGCTTGCAAAATTCACTCTGATCATTCTGATAAGAAAAGAACTCCTGAATTTGTTGGTGCGATCTAGACCATGATTGACAACGATCCCTTTTCTTATCAGGTAGATAGTGCATGAAGACATTCGGTATTCCTCATGCAAGATGAGAAAGGGCCAATTTTTATCCCAAGCCATCAAGGACAAGAGGAAAGATTGTGCTACAAGCTTTTACACCAACTTGAGCATCCCCTCCAACCGAACATGCTTTGGTATTTCTCAAACAAGAAAAATTCCTGCCAGGATCAAATGGTGTACCTACAGAACAACTTTTGGCTTGCTGTGTTCCCAAAACATCTACTGAAGAACATCACACAGATTTGATCATTATAAGCAGATCAGTTGTACAGGTCATTTCAGCAAAGCACACATATGTTGTCTTCAACAGGAGAGTGCATTATATTTATATATTGTTGTATTTCAGGATGGCCTTTTTCCATTTTTAATTTTTTTGCCAAATAAATACACACATTATATATTTGTTCTTCACTCATTTATTACTGTTCTTATACTAACTCATGTCCATTGTCCAGATATCTTTCATCACACATCTGTGACTTCTTCAGCAACACTTTTATTTTACATGTGTACTCTTGTTCCATTTACTCCATCCTGCACTTCTATGATGTGTATCCTTATGCGTTTGCATCCGTGTTTGTGTCTGTATGTATAAGTGTGTGTGTATGCTTGTGTGTTTGTCATTAATGTTGGCAGCAGTATGGTCTTCCCCTCATCCCCTTCCTCTCACCCTGTTGTGCTGCTGCTGTCCCCTAGGATCTGAAAATTTGGTACAGTTCCTGTATCTCTGTTCGTCCACTGTGTTGCCATTGTGGTAGTTGCTGTTGTTATAGGCATATTTGTCACTGCCACTGTTCTTGATACTGTTGCAGCCATCTGTGAAGTTATAGTGTGTGTGTTTGTGTGTGTATATGGGTTCACTTCGTATGTTGTTTGTATCCATGCCCTTTATATAGATTTATTTATTATTTGTTATCATTTTTAATTTATTTATCTTTTTATCTATCTGTATATCTTATATTTATCACAGGTATGTGACAAACATATTTATTTTTATTTTTCTATCTATCTCTATTTCTTATATGTATCAGGAGTATGTCTATTGTTTGTGTATTACCCTGTTTGTATCTATGTTTTATTTATTATTATTTTTTTCCTCTATCTTCACCTCCCTTCTGTTTTTAGTCATGTGTGTGGCATGGTGGTGGGTGTTATTGTTCCGTTCATGTTTCTATTGAGGTTCAGTTTGCCTACTACTATGTGTGTAGCCTCTGTGATCTGTCTAAGTTTCGTGTCAGTTCTATGTGTCAATAAGACTAACTTCAACACTATTATTCAAGCCTCCATGCTGGTAAAGCACTGATGAGCCTTTCTCTTCTTTGAGCTTTTGCCAGTGTTCACCTATATGCTCTCCTATGTTGCATGCAGTCTCTCCAATGTAAGTAGTTGTCATGTTTCTGCACCATCCTTCAGTACATCATAATCTATACACTATATTCTTAACCTTACAGTTAACCCATGGGTTCATCCTACAAACAACACATATTGTTCTCCATACATGGGGACTTATCAAAGGAATAGGTTCTACAGATCAGGGATTTTATAGGGGTACCAGGCCTTTCTACTACTTTAATTCATAGATTAGCCTTACTTAATGTTTATCTAAAAAGGTATGCTTGTTCGCCACCAGGGGTAACATCGACGAACATGATGCCCTGGTATTTTTTGTTGACATACCAAGAGTTGATCTTATCTATCTTATTTCTGGTCCTTCCTGTGCTGCTCTCTATGATGGCTTCGTACTTAATGTTGGCTTCTTTGTACACTCTAATCCTGTCCTTTTTGTTTGTAGCCAGAGAACTGCATGTAGTGGATGAAGTGTTGTAGTGTGTATTTCCAGTTCCATAGGGTCACACATATGAGACACATTCCTCATCACTATCACCAAGTCAGCTATAAGAATTTTGAAATTGGCATTGCCCGCAATCACTGCATCCTTGTGAACAAGTTACTTAGAGGCGATGCATTTGGCATAATGAGAGTGAAGGATCTGGACCTTACCATTCTTTGTTTCTAGCCAGAGATTTGTGTCTAAAATGGGTAACCAATAGTTTAGGTGCTTACTAGGGTAGTCTATCATTATTTCAATACTCTAGTGGATGGAGTTAGCTATTTGATGGATGCTCTCCATAGAGTTAGCTTCTAGAACATCAACATTGTCTTGTAAGGGTGCTTTGGCTACTATGTTGATATCATCCTCCTAGCGGGAGTACATGGTTAGGTTTTATGAAGTTCATAAATGTGTATATAAATGTGTGTGTATATATATATATATATATATATATATATATATATATATATATATATATATATATATGTATGTATATATTTATATTTATATATAAATTAAATAAGGGTAGAAATTGATATTAATCAATTAAAACCAATTAAAATTGATTAATATCAATTCTACCTTATTATTTTATATATATATATATAGATATATATATATATGATGATGATCATCATCATCGTTTAACGTCCGCTTTCCGCGCTAGCACGGGTTGGACGGTTCGACCGGGTCTGGGAAGCCAGGGGCCGCTCCAGGCTCCAGTCTGAATCTGGCAGAGCTTCTACAGCTGGATGCCCTTCCTAACGCCAACCACTCCGTGAGTGGATTGGGTGCTTTTTACGTGCCACTTGCACAGGGGCCGGAGGGTCCGGCATCGTCACGATCGGTTCGAGCATTTTAACGTGTCAGCGGCACGGGGGCAACGAGGTCCGGGGTACTTTGGGGATCGGGGTACTTTGGGGATCCGGGGTACTTTGGGGATCCGGGGTACTTTGGGGATCCGGGGTACTTAGAATGGGTAGGGGGTATGTGGAATTGCTGCAGAAAGCAGCCCGGGTCTTTGTAGTCACAGCATATCTCCAGAGATCTCGGTCCTTCGCCATTGCCTCAGTGAGGCCCAATGCTCTGAGGTCATGCTTGACCACCTCATCCCATGTCTTCCTGGGTCTACCTCTCCCCCTGATACCTTCAACTGTTTGGGAGTGGCACTTCTACACTCTCTCTTCATCCATCCGCAGCACATGACCATACCATCGCAAGCGTCGCTCTTGCACACCACATCTGATGCTTCTTATATCCAGCATTTCTCTCAGGATACTTACACTCTGTTTTGCGTGCACACTGACACTACACATCCAGCGGATCATGCTAGCTTCATTTCTTTCAAGTCTACGCATGTCTTCTGCAGTCACAGCCCATGTTTCATTACCGTGAAGCATGGCAGTTCGCACACATGCATCATACAATCTACCTTTTGCTCTGAGGGAGAGACCTTTGTTGCCAGTAGGGGTAGGAGCTTTCTGAACTTTGCCCAGGCTATTCGTATTCTAGTGGTGATACTCTCTGTGCATCCACCTCCGCTACTAACTTGGTCACCCAGGTACGGAAACTATCAACTACTTCTAGTTTCTCTCCCTGGAGTGTGATGGAATCTGTTTTCTGAGTGTCTGTTGTGTCTATTGTCCCTGTGCATCTGCCACGCATGAAAGCTATCTTATCTGTTAATTTCCCTTTAATGTTGCTGCACCTCTTATGTGTCCATAACTTACATTGGGTGCATCTTATGGAGTTTCTACCTGTACCTTTCCTACAGGTTGAGCAGGGCCACCTACCCGAGGGGATGTGTGCTGAGTACCTCTTGCTGCTTACTAATACTTTGGTCTTTGCTACATTTATTCTAAGGCCCTTTGATTCCAACCCTTGCTTCCACACCCGAAATTTCTCTTCTAGTTCCGGTAGTGATTCTGCTATGAGAGCTAGGTCATCGGCATAGAGGAGCTCCCAGGGGCATCCCGTTTTGAATTCCTCTGTTATTGCCTGAAGGACTATGATGAATAAAAGGGGACTGAGGGCTGAGCCCTGGTGCACACCTACTTCTACCCGGAATTCTTCACTATATTCGTTGCCAATCCTAACCTTGCTGACAGCCTCTCTGTATAGAGCCTGTACAGCCCTTATTAGCCATTCTTCAATCTCCAGTTTCCGCATCGACCACCAGATAAGGGAACAGGGAACCCTGTCAAAGGCTTTCTCCAAGTCTACAAAAGCTATGTAGAGGGGTTTATCTTAGCTAGGTACTTCTCCTGCAGTTGTCGGACCAGGAATATAGCATCAGTGTGCTTCTACCTGGTACAAAACCGAACTGCATTTCATCTAAACAATTCTCTCCCTAATGAGATTGGTTATGACCTTCTCTGAGACCTTCATCACCTGGTCCAACAGTTTGATACCTCTGTAGTTATTTCTATCTAGAGCATCACCCTTACCCTTGTAGCAGTTGACTATGGTGCTGCTGCACCAGTCATTGGGTATGACTCCATTGTGAACTACCTGGTTTACAATGCGGGTGACTATGGCATAGCCACATAGCCAGCTGTTTTAAGCATCTCAGCAGTGATTCCTGATAGGCCAGGGGCTTTGCCTGGTTTCATATCCTTAATTGCCTTATCTACAAGGGAGCTGTCTATTCGGGTAGCTGGTCCCTCTACTGGGTCAACATTTGGCAGGCTCTCCTCCTCCCATTCATTCTCCTCATTCAGCAGTCTTTCATATATATATACACACACACACACATATATATGTATTGTGAGATTGAAACTAAAACCAAATGGTTGTAAAGAAAGCTTCTTAACCACACAGCCATGTCCACACCTATTTTTTTGTTTTTGTTATTAGTCCATTTCAAATTTTCGAAATAATACTTTTGCTCCCTTTTGATTTTACTGTAGATCAGTGGTTTTCCACCATTTTTTTTTTTTTTTTGGCCTATGGACTCTTTTGATTCCTATCTTACTCTACTGGACACCCACTAGCTACTCAAAATATCTTTTTTAATCCTATTATATTTTTATTATCTAATATCATTAGAAAATAGTATAAAAATAATTATTAAAGTATTATGTGTTTTGTAGAAGCATAACTAATTTATGGCTGATAAATTTTAACAAAATCTTATATGGACCCTGGTTGAGCTTAAAAGAAGAAGAAAAAAGCAACAAAAAAAAAATTAAAAAATGAGAACATGCTCCAAGACATTTTTTGGCAGTAAATAAAAGAAATCTACACTTGAGATTATATTTAGTCTCAAGATTACAACAGAAAAAAAACTTTTGAAACTTTTTAATTTATTTTCTTGCATACTTTATTTATTATTATTATTATTATTATTATTATTATTATTATTATTATTATTACTATTATTATTATTATTATTAAAAAGGCAGCAAGCTGGCAGAATCGTTAACATTCCAGGCAAAATGCATAGGGGCATTTCATCCATCTTCATATACTGAGTTCAAATTCCACCAAGGTTGACTTTACCTTTCATCCTTTTGAGTTAGATATAATAAGCACCAGTGAAACATTAGGGTTGATGTAATCAACTGATCCCCTCCCCCAAAATTCCAGGCCTTGTGCCTAAAGTAGAAAGGATTATTATTATTATTATTATATTATTACTATTATTATTATTATCATATATCAGGATTTTGCCTTGTATAAGTTGACTCCAAGTCTCATTCAGAGACTTCAATAGACAACAAGTTAAAGTTCAAGATGGTGTTATAACTAGGGTGCCATATTTTTGGTTTTGCACAGACTATTGTTCTAGAGAATGTCTGTCAAAACATAAGAAAATTAAAAGATTGTTTTAAAAGTAATTTGATAAGATGATAGTGCAATCTTAAGATGACCATAAAAGGTGTTTGCTTATTATTATCATTACCATAAAGGCAGCAAGCTGGCAGAATCATTAACATGCCAGGCAAGTAGTTTAGCAGCATTTCATCCATCTTTATATTCTGAGTTCAAACTCTGTCAAGGTTGACTTTGCCTTTCGTCCTTTCAGGGTCGATAAATTAAGTACCAGTGAAACAACACGATCAATGTAATCAACTAATTCCATCCCACCAAATTTCAGGCTTTGTGCCTATAGTAGAAAGGATTATTATTATTAACATTTCATTATATGTAAATCCCCACAATTTGTGTCTTCCTTTGTACTGTCCCCTTCATCAGCACTGGTGGCAAATAAATGAAATCATTATTATTGTGTAATCGTTGTTATTATTATTATTATTATTATTATTATTACAGTTAAATTAAAATACTTAATGTAGGATAACTCGAACAAACACCAGTACAGTCAAAACAATATTCTGTGATCATTATTACAGTCAGGTATAAATTATTGGAGTAAATTTCTTCAGGACAGGATTGTATATCTGAGGTGCATGCTTGACCGGAGGTTACTTTTTCACAGTTTTGAGAAGTTCTCAACAGCGAGTATTCTTTCGCTGTCTTCTAGATTGCTTAATTTGATCAGAATCTGCTGACTGGTTAACTTCACTGGAATCCAGATTTTCTGCAGACATACTGGAGCTGCTTTTTGTATTGATATTGCCCTGATTACAAGGGCAATATCAATACAAAAAGCATAATGATAATATTGTTGAGAGAAGCAATGGGCATATTGTCTGATGCTTCTCTCAACAATATTATCATTATCTTGATTACCCATTATCCAAAACTATATTTTTATGATAGTTAAAACAAATGTTTCTCATTTTCCTATTTAACCTGAATTCATAAACAAGTTTTACTTTATTATTTATAACCCAGAGAGAACTTTTAATCAAGCAAGATACTTTTTACTATTAATAATATTAAATGCTTGCTAATCCAATTCTTTCAACTTGTTCTCATTCTATTTTAAATGCTAAATGAGTTTTCTTTACACAAAATGCCTATTTGTTTTCCAACCCTGTTTTCAATTACCTAAACTCAGATTGAACCTACAGAGAATTACTTTCAAATAGCACATTTTTCAAATGTAAAGATTAGTAATAATCATATGATGACGCAAGCTGAATACAAGTGACATTTTAGTTTGAGAAAAAGACACACAGAAACACAAACACACACACAAAGGTAGAAAAAACATCTCTTAAGCAGTAGGTGATATCTTACATCAATATATATTGTAATTTGACAGCTATAAACCTCCAAAAAGTTTAGTCTTGATATATCCAGAACCAACTTATAGGATACAATTAAACAGCATATAAATCTATTTTAAAGTCAGTTACAACATTAAAATCAAAGATATGATTGTGAGGGAACCAAGTCTGAATTTATTTCAATTAGAATAGTTTTAATTCAATTTTATTTCATAAACTGTCAGCTTCTTATTTATATAAATACAAAAGTTGATACACGGAAATATTGACTCAGATGCTAAAAATTTCAAACATTTTTATAAAAACAAAAATATAAATTAAGCTATTAAACTGATTAAAAACTGCAAAATGAAAAGCGTAAAATTTTAAACAAATTTTCTTATTTGATTTTCATTTATCTCTGGTCATTAATATGAAGTATAAAACATGAAAATATTGCAACATGTTATCTCTCATCTTTTGAAATAAAACATTTTTATAAAAGTAACTTCTTGAAAATTTCTAGTGATAAATTATAAATAAAATGTTTTAGATTTATCTTCCTTCTAATCAGATCAAAATTTTGCATATTTCATCTATCTAAGAGATAGAAATGAATTTAGGAAATAAGATACTGAGTCGGTTCCAAAGAAAATTATTTCAAACAATGGAACTATTTTGATGTTGGCATGATTATTTTACCTATAAAACAAGCGATTTACTAGAAAAAGAAGTCATTTCAGTCATATCTCATAAATGATAATGATAAATTTCTGCAAACGTAACTTGGGTAAAACTATTAATAAGAATAATAATAAAAAAATCTTTAAAAACTTAATAATTGTAATAATCGATTTTATAAAGAAAGTAAAGAAACTACAAAGTTACAAAAAAAAAAAGTGAAGTAATATCAGTAAGTATTCTTAAAGTAACATATAATTAAATGGAAAGACTGAAACATTGTTATCAAAAAACTTTAATATCCATTTGTCATTTGAAAATTGACTGCAGATTTTCTTTTCGTCTTTTCTTTATTTCTTTTTATAATCTGATTAATCAAGTAGTTTTAGTTTATCAAGTAAATTTAAGAACTTGTATTTATTAAATGACTACAAGAAAAATATGAAGAAAGATGGTTGCTTTATATAATTGAAAATAAACTGTTTGAATCTTCTAATTACATATTTGAAAAATTTTCAAACATATACCCATTGCTATGAAGCTATCTTATAACTGCTACTTGTGGTAAAAACTAACATTTCAAAATGATGAGTAGACTTATTTCAAAATTTATTCTGGTGCTCACATGTATCATATTTTTCAGGGAAATGGGAATTATATTCCTAAGTAGTAAAATATAGCTATTGAGAATTTATTGATAAAGGCTAATTCATAAGTAGTCTAAATTTGCAGATTTAAGTGCAAATTCTGAAATGGTTCAATAAATTTTAACTAAATATAAAGACCACCCAAATGGAACATTCAAATGTTCTTCAAAATGAAACTAGAACAGGCATGTAATTTCAGTACAACTGACATTGCAGTATACTATTTAAAGCTAATGATTGGTTTTAAATGCGTATACAAGAAAAATATTTCAAATAATTCACTTTCATGCAGGAAATAATGCACATTATCATCAGCATTTTTATACCCACTTTTTCTGTGTTGGCATAGATTGGATAAGATTTATTGAGACAGTGTTCTACAACCAGATGCCTTTCCTGTCTACAACTCTTATTGGCTTTGAAGTAAGGTAATTTTATTCAGTTACTCTGTACACATCAAAACTACTGAAATTGCTGATCTATGACATGTTTTGCTTATCACAGATATAAACAAGTGTCACCGTTTTGGTTCAGACAGTGTCAGTGTGAAGACACACTGAAGCAAATACCTGTACACACATATATATCAGACACATATATACATACACAACAGGCTTTCAAACAACTTTCATTTACCAATTTTTTTACTGACAAGGCCTAAGTAGAAAACACTTGCCTAAAGTGACATGCACTAAGATGGAACCCAAAACTAAGAAAGTGTATGGTTACAAAGTTAACTTTGTAGCCATACAGATATGCCTGCATCCATTCTATATACATAAATCCTCTACAAAATCAACACTTAAAAGTGAAGAATGGATGTAACAAGATTTTTGAGATACTTAGCATGTAAGCATCTATATTAAAGAAACTTTAATTCAAAAAAACTTATGTAAGCATATCAACCCTTTCATTATCACGTTGCCAGTGCCGCTGGACTGGCTCCTGTGCAGGTGGCACATAAAAAGCACCATTTGAGCATGGCCGTTGCCAGTACCACCTGACTGGCCCTCATGCCACTGGCACATAAAAGCACCCACTACACTCTCGGAGTGGTTGGCATTAGGAAGGGCATCCAGAAACTCTGCCAAATCAGATTGGAGTCTGGTGCAGCCATCTGGTTCGCCAGACCTCAGTCAAATTGTCCAACCCATGCTAGCATGGAAAGCAGACATTAAACAATGATGATGATGATACACAATGCATCTGTTTCAGATAATTTTTTTAAATAATCAATAATTGGAGGCATTTAGTACAATTAATGACTTCCTTTATTAAGGTGGTGTTTGGAACATAACAGAAGAATCATACATAAAACTATGGTAAATGGTTTTAAATTTGTATCATTGACCCAGAGGATAGTATCAGGCAGGTAGGTTTTAGATTTCTTTTCAGTCATTTATTCTATCCTTTAGCATTTAGATGACTCTGTAAAATGTAATGCTTCTTCATCCACATTGTTTTGAATTAATCATCCATTAACTTGTACATCCAAGATTTCAATGATGCAATTGTTTATTTTTAGGACAACATCATGGGATAGGTGTGAGAAACTAAATTTAGTCAGTTTTAGCATAGAACAAGCAGAATATTTGGGCCAGACATGGCTGGTTTTAATAGTAAAATGTTAATTATTCCTTCTAAATGGATATCGTATGAATTTCATTAAACAAAGAAAAGTGAACACAAGACTTGTTACAGTTGATGAAAATCCAAACAATTGAGAAAATAAATACATTTGTCAGTTGAACTATTTTCTGAGAATAGAAGAATTAAGGATGTTTAAATATGTATTGATACCAGAGAATTTTATTTAATTGAACAATATATGAAATATAGCTATAATGAAATAGATAACGTTTAAAGTTAGTTGTGTTGTTGTTTAGCCCCAGGGCAGTTCCAATATTACAAATTTTGGATAAAAGACATTTTGGCAATGATCATCCTGTCTTTTTATATCTCAAATACTGTATTATCTAATGTATCCATTAGAAAATACAGAACCAGCATGTCAAGCAATTAAATAGAAGCTCCCTTGATTCATAATAACAAATAAAAGATGCCATGTCAAATATATATTTTGAAGGGAATGGTTTGCTAAAAGGATGTAAATTAACCATGTATCAAATTTATGTTGTATGTATGCTTATATCAGAATTTCTTAAGTAAGCCATTATTTATATGGATAATTGTAACATGAGGGTTTGTGTAGTAGGATATATTTCAAGTGTAGTCTGTCAAGAGAGATTTTCATCAATTACTATAAAAATCAAGAGCTTGTTGCCTGCTAGATAAAGGGATTTGATATTTTACTACTATTAATAATATACTTAATAGGTTTCCACTATCAGTCTATGCAAATCCTATGTGTAACATAATCCTTCAATGACAAGACTTAATACATTATAATTTCCCTATTGACAATTGATATCTTCAAGTATATTTTACTAAAAAAGAAATAAGTAGATAAGTTATTCACTAAATTTTCTGACCGATAAAATATTAAATACAATTTTCTTCTTAGCTTACTTTAATTACAAGGTGATAATAGATATGCAGAATTTTCTAAATAATTTTATATTCTCTTTCATGCCAAAATGAATGTATTTTATTTTTTTTACTGTTAAGTGTCATTAACTAAAATTTCATAAATTAATAATGTGTTATAAGTGAATTTCTTTCATACATAAGTTCTTTAACCTAGAAAGAAAAAAAAAAAACTCAAAACAATTCAATAGCTTTAATTTTATTTATTTTGAATTACTTTTCAAAATTATTTTGAAGTAAAGAATAGTGAAACATTGCATAAATAACAAGTCGTGAATTTTCAAAACAGACTAAATGCATTTTATAAAAAAAAAAAAATTGTTTCAAATCTATCTTATATTTTAATATCCTGTCAGTCTATATATTATTCAAGGAAATAGATAAGACTTATATATAGTGTGCTTAGTATTATTTAGATTCAGATATTTAAAAAAACATATATTGCATAGTTAAAATTACAAGTTCTTTACATAAATTACTTACAGTCATTTACTATTAAAGCTCTGATGTCTGGCAATTGATTTTGTAGACGTCCATAAAATTATTCACAATCTTTCCAACAACAACCTTGGGTACCTTTTTGAATTGTATATGTCTAACGCTCATGGATATACTTGCAAAATCAAAAAAACAACACAGCACCCATGAATTTTGGAAACATTTTTTCACACTCAGAATTGCTGAAGCATGGAATAAACTATTTGCATCGGTTGTTAGCTGTCGGGACACTACATCCTTCAAAACTTCCACGCTTCCCGAAATTTGCCAACAGTACTTCCTCTCCTTTCTTTTTTTAGAATGACTCATTTACTGTTCACTTGCTGCTCACATTCTATGTACTGTTCATGCATACTGTTCTGATGGGCTGTAGTGCACTTGAGCACTGCATACAATAAGTTCACTATAAATATATATATGGAGGCGCAATGGCCCAGTGGTTAGGGCAGCAGGCTCATTGTTGGAGGATTGCGGTTTCGATTCCCAGATCGGGTGTTGTGTGTGTTTATTGACTGAAAACACCTAAAGCTCCACAAAGCTCTGGCATTCGAGGGGTGATCCTGGTTGTACCCTTTCGCCCCAACTTTCTCTCACTCTTTCTTCCTGTTTCTTGAGTAACACTGTGATCGACTGGTGTTCCGGTCCAGCTGGGGGGAACACATACGCCTTAGAAACCAGGAAACTGGGCCCATGAGCCTGGCAAGGCTTGAAAAGGGCACATAAATAAATAAATAAATAAATATATATTGTTTTCAAATTTTGGCATAAGGCCTGCAATTCGGGAGAAGTGTTCAAATGATACTTATTTCATCGACCCCAAATGGATGAAAGACAAAGGTGACCTCAGTGGATTTTGGACTTGAAGCATAACGATGGATGACATGTTGCTAAGCATTTTGCTTGGCATGCAAATGTTTCTACCAGTTTACTACCTTTATATATATATATATACATATTATATTAGAAATGAGTCATATTTTCATGTGCAATAAAAAGTAAAATTTAATGTTTTATACACTAAAGAAATTAGAGGTACTATCTAAACCAATGATTTTCTTCACCAGACAATATACCAACTTATTTCTCTTGGTTGCATTTAGTATTAAGTTTTGTTCTCAAAAACTTTTAACTAAGACAAACTGACTGGTCCATAATGATTTAAATATGAAATTTTTTATGAATTAATAACTACAATGCAAACCATTGGAGGTTTACCGAGAATTCAGTAATTGTATTTCATTTTACACGTAAGTTTCTGAAATTTGTTTATTCATTATTAAATGCCAAAGATTATCTATAATATTATCTGAGATTAAATTTTATTGCAGATACTGGTTTTCATAAAAACTGAGTATTTATAAAGTTAGCCAAAATATTTAATTTCTTTTCACTGAAGAAAGCTTGTAAAATTCTCATAACATGAAGTAGTGTTACCTAATTAGTAACATATGTTACTAAACACATGAAGACTGAACACATGAGGTATTTTGTCTGGTAAGAAGTTTATTTCCCAGACCACATGGTTCCAGGTTCAATCCTACTATCAGTGGTGTAACTAATAAAGAGGAGCAACCCACTCCTCAATCACATTTTTCAAAATTGGCATCTTTTCAACAATTTTTAAACTCTATAGTTCACTTGTTTTTGTTTTTGTCAATCACATAGCCATAGAAGAACTTTCTGGAGTCATTACTTTATTTGACCAACCTCCCATGTTTTTGAACTCTCTGTTCAATCTCTTGTGATATGTTGGTGGTGGCTGAGAGCTGAACAAAAACAAACCCTGACCTCATAACCTTTCAACACTGGACAATCCTACAGAGTTTCATCTTTTTTCATGGCACACCCATATTGATGGTTCTAAGTTTCATACATAATCACATTGTTATTGAAACACAAAATTAATAAATGTAGAATACAATTACGTATATTATAATTAATGAAATATTTCGCGTAATATAAAAAAACTTGTTAAAAATCGTTTAGTATGTGTCATGGTGTCTTTTTTTTATATGCTCCTTTCCACTAACTATAGAATCTGGGTGCGCAACTGTCCAGAGTGTGATACCTAAGGAAAGTGTTTTCTACTATAGCCCTGGGCAGACCAAAGCCTCGTAAGTGGTGGTAGAGAGAAAATGAATGGTGCCCATCATATGTGGATATACATACATACATATATATATATATATACATATTGTTATATTTCAGGATGGTAATTTTTTTTGGTGGGGTGGCCAAATAAATACACACGCTTTATATTTGTTCTTCACTCATTTATTACTGTTCTTATTTCAACTAATGTTCATTGTCTGGAAACCTTTCATCACGCATCTGCGACATCTTCAGCGACACTTTCCATCATCATGTTCCCTCCAGTCCCACTTAGTCCATTCTCTGAAGAGATCATAGATGTGTGATGAAAGATTTCTGGGCAATGGACATCAGTTGAAAAAAGAAGAGTAACAAACAAGTGAAGAACAGATATATAGTGTGTGTGTTTATTTGGCAAAAATTTTTTTTAAATCACCATCCTGAAATATAACAATATCTGTTTCAACACATGGTTTCACAGGAATTTTGCAAATCAAATTCATAAACATGTATGTGTGTGTATATAT
>NC_043005.1:44443610-44451110 GCF_006345805.1 Octopus sinensis
AACAAAACACCACTAAACGCCACTAAGCATTTTGTCCAGCATGCTAACGGTTCTACCAGCTTGCCACATTACTATTATTAATAATGATAACAGTAATAACAATATTAGCAACATTAATAACAATAATGATAATAATCCTTCCTACTATAGGCACAAGGCCTGAAATTTGGGGGTGGGGACAGTCAATTACATCGACCCCAGTATACAACTAGTAATTAGTTTATCAATCCCAAAAGGATGAAAAGTGAAGTCGACCTCAGTGGAATTTGAACTCAGAACGTTAAGACAGACAAAATGCCACTAAATATTTTGCCTAGTGTGGTAACAATTCTACCATCTCACCATCTGACTATTACTAATAATAACAGCAATAATAATAACAACAACAACATTTACAACAACAATAATAATAATCCTTTCTACTAAAGGCACAAGGCCTGAAATTTTGAGGGAGGGAACTAGTCGAATACATTGACCCCAGTGTTTCACTGGCACTTAATTTATTGACCTTGAAAGGATGAAAAGCAAAGTTGACCTTGGCGGGATTTGAACTCAAAAAGTGAAGACGGATGAAATACAGCTAAGCATTTTGCCCGGCGTCCTAGCAATTCTACCAGCTCGCCAGCTTAATGGTAATAATAATAATGATAATAATAATAATAATAATAATCCTTTCTATTAAAGGAACAAGCCCTGAAATGTTGGGGGAAGGAACTGATCAATTATTTCGACCCAAATGTTTCTCTGGTACTTAATTTATCGATCTTGAAAGGGTAAAAAGCAAAGCCAGCCCTGGCAGAATTTGAACTCAGAAAGTGAGGATGAATGAATTACAGCTAAGCATTTTTTCTGGTGTGCTAACAAGTCTGCCAGCTCACTGCAATAATAATAATATTAATAATAATAATAATGATGATAATAATAATAATAATAATAATAAAAATAATAATAATAATGATAATAATAATAATAATAATAATAATAATAATAATAATACTAATAATGATGATAATAATAATAATTAATAATAATTAATAATAATTAATAATAATAATAATGATAATAATAAGAGGATTGTAGGGTATGAATATTGTGAGAAAAAAAAATGAAGCCATTCAGTAATCTATATTTATCATAATAAGAGCATTGGTTATTGATTATGAATACACAATTACATACAATTTAGATACAGTATTATTATTAAGTAGTAGAAAATCCTCAATTAGTTCTTTTGTTTTACATTTAAATCTAGAGTAATATCTAATTTCCTTCAAGAGCTTATTTCCTGGTTTTCTTCTTCTTTCCTTAGTAAACAAAATGGTAAGGGAAGCTGTTAATATAATTGTTTGCTAGTTATCACTATAAAACTGAAATCTTAATAAATGGCTTTAATTAATTTGCTAATTAAGATACAGAATATTGGACATAACCAATTAAAATTTCGAAGCAAGTTTCATGTAATTTCAAAATCAAATAAGGTTACATAAAAGTAATGGTTAATTAAGCCATCAAACCTTTAAAACAATACTCTCATAATCACTCAAGGGAATATTCACTAATGTTTCACAATTTGTGGTTTTCATTTTAGTTAAAGAAAAGAACAATCACTGCATTGATTTAATCTCATTTGTTTGCAGTTTTTATTGTATGATAATGCCTAATATTGTTTGTTATCTGATTGTTTTTTTTCAATACCTTGACATATATAACATTTATTATCAAATTTTACTTCTTTTTATCACTAAAACACTTCATTACTTGAGCAAAACAGTGATAAAGGTTTCATTAAAACAGTGAGTAATGTATTTTGGTGAAATGATACAGCAACGTTTTAGCTAATATGCAATTATTTTATAATGTAAATTAAGTCAGAGTCAAATCTGAGCAAATAATCACAGTTTAATAAAGAGATAATACTGTGGACTCTCAGTATTCGGAAGAGACCAAGAAAAGAAAATGAAACGTTTATAGGAGTAGCATTTCTTGAGATGGAAATAAAAGTGGCAGTTTTCACTTAGAGAGTCAGATATTTTATGATAGATTTTAAGTTCTGAGCACATATTCACTAGCAGAAAACAATGTAGTAACAATATATACACACACACACATACACAACACACACATATATACATATTTATATAATATATAGATATATATATATATACATACCACACATATATATATATATATATATATACACACACCACACCACATATATAATATACACATATCATATATATATTATATATTATAACATATACATATATATATACTATACATATATATTACATATACATATATATATACATATACATATATATAATAACCTATACATATATATACATATACATATAAATATACATATACATATTATATACATATACATCATATAGATACATATACATATATATATACATATATATATAGATACATATACAACATATATATATACATATACATATATATATACATATACATATACATATACATATATATATACATATATATATATAACATATACATATATATATATATTATATACATATATATATATACATATATATTATATATATATATATCACTATATATATATACATATATATATATAATATATATACATTATATATATATATAATATATATATATATACATATTATATATACATATATATATACTTATATATATACATATATATATACATTATATATACATATATATATTATTATATATAATATATACATATCATATACATATATAATATATATATATATATATATATAATATATATTATATATATATATTATATACACATATACATATCTATATCCATATATATATATACTATATAGATATATATATATACATATATATATACATATATATTATATACTATACATATCATATATACATATACATATACAATATATACATATACATATACATATATATACATATACACTATATATATATATACATATATATATATATACATATACATATCCATATATATACATATACTATATATATACATATACATATACATATATATAATATACATATATATATATATATATATATATATATATATTCATATATATATATATATAACATATATATATACATATATATATATATATATACATATATATACATATATATAATACATATATATATATACATATATATATATACATATTATATATATATACATATATATTATCATATATATTATATACATATATCTTACATATATATATATATACATACATATATATATACCTATATATATATATATCATATAATATATACTAATATAGATATATACATACCTAATATATATACATATATATAATATAATATATATACATATATATATATACATTATATATATATAATTATATATATACTATATATATAATATATATATCATATATATATATAGACATATATAATATAACCTATACATATACATATACATATACATATGTATATCACATATATATATACATATACATATATATTACATATACATCTATATATACATATACTATACATATATATATACATATATATATCATATCATATATATATAGAATCTACATAATATATATACATACATATTATATACATACATATATATATATACATATACATATATATATATACATATATAAGTATATATATACATATACATATATATATACATATATATATATATATATATAT
This sequence comes from Octopus sinensis, assembly GCF_006345805.1. Lineage (NCBI taxonomy): Eukaryota > Metazoa > Mollusca > Cephalopoda > Octopoda > Octopodidae > Octopus > Octopus sinensis. The sequence continues at coordinate 44,447,337 of NC_043005.1, forward strand.
ATACAGCAGAAACTCAAAGCATTCAGAGAATCTACACAAAGAAAATCGTCTCAATGCAAAATATCAGCTACTGGGAAAGACTGAAGTATTAAACCTCTTCTCCCTAAGCGGAGGTGGGAGAGATATGCAGTGATATACATCTGGAAAAGTCCTGGAGGGGTCTTGTCCCAACTTTGGCATTCAACCGCAGAACGGGGCGCCGCTGCGTGGTGCCAAGTATTCCAACATCACCATCCAAATACAGGTCCAGATACTGCAAGAGCTTGGATTTCAGAGGACCACAGCTCTTTAACATCCTCCCTAAATGCCTGAGAGACTACATGGTGTGGATGTGGGTTTTCTTAAAACTAAACTGGATGTCTTCTTGTTGGAGTCCCAGATGAACCTACCTCACGACAGAGACGCGGATGCGGGCAGCAGCACATCGAACTCCCTTGTTGATCAAGTGCCATGTATCAGAGGTGGATTCACAAACTAGTGTAGCTCATTCAGCGGTGGTGTCCCAGCATGGCCGCGGCCTTCGGGCAAAAACATTTTTAAGGATTTAAGGATTTAAGGACATATACATATATATACATTTATATATACATATATATATACATATACATATATATATACATACATATACATATATATATACATATATATAAATATATACACACATATAAATATATACACATATATATATAAATATATACACACATATATATATAAATATATACACATATATATATATAAATATATACACATATTATATATACATATATATACACACATACTTATACACACATATATATATATATACACACACACATATATATACATATACTTATATATTCATACACACACACACATATATATACATATATATATATACAGACACACACACACACATATATATATATATATATACAAACATATGTTTTCCGTCCAACCCGTGCTAGCGCGGAAAACGGACGTTAAACGATGATGATGATGATGATGTATATACATATTTTTATTTTTATTTTTAGAATTGGGCTCAGAGCTGTGGCCATGCTGTGGCACTGCTGTTTTGCTACACTGTTACTACTGAGAGCCTCCTCTAATATGTAGCACTTGGTGAAGAATGGAATTTGAAGTCACTACCCTCATTTGCACCTCTTGCCATGGGCTAGGTTCATCTGGGACTCGCGACAGAAAGAGGTCTAGTTTTGATTTGAAAACATCTACATCCACTTTATGAAGGCTCTTTAGGAGAATATTAAAAAGCTGTGGGCCCTGAAACCCCAGTGTTTAACACTATAAATACCAACAGCCTGTCAACAGGGATCTTAATCTACACAGTATCAAGGTATGATATAATATATACGTAACATATGGTATAATTATAAGCAGGGAAAATTTTAGCTATTTCTCCAGAGACTGAAAAAATGACGAACAACTTTAATTCATTTTCAAACCTTATTAGGTTCACATCAGATCCGTCCACATCACTTTGACAATCACCAGAGAAACAAGCAGCCAAACTCTTTATATTCTGTTTTTTTTTTCTTTTTGCCCTTATTTATATAATTTTCACCTTAAAAAGAATTTTTCATATGCTTGCCACTGATAAAATTTTAAATAAGTTTGATCCTTATATCAGAAGTAAATTAATTCTCATTCACTCCGGGACTAATTAACCACTCGTGTGCGTTTCCTGACTGACTACATTTGTGCCAAGGCTTGCTATGGAATTTCGTTGTGGATGTATTTGGGGTGCTTAAATGTATTCATGACTTTGCATCTATTTTTCTGTGGGTATATCTAAGTATTTCATTTATTTTCATTTTGTGTTCCCCGCTGATGAAGGAAGAATCCTTTATGGATTAATCCAGAAATCAGAACTGATTCAGGGAAAACTTTATTTTTATGAATTTCTTTTAGCTTGCTTCCCTCAATTCAGCATGTGGTGTAATAATACAAGTGAAAATATTTCATGTGGTTAGACTACTGAGCCTCTATTTTTCAGCATTTTGGCAAAAACAATTTTTTTCTTTTTGTCTTCATTTATAATTGTGTACATATAAATATATATATATATATATATATATATATACACACACGTCTGTGAATATCTGTTGCAAATGTCTTACGAAATATATCTAACACCTACACATGCATATAAACATATTTTCATTTATTCAGACCGTTTTAAAAACTCAGCCTACCAACATGTAATCCTTTTATCTAAATTAGCCCTGATGAGTTTTTACTTATATAATATTCTAAATGCAAACTTTATTTTATTTTATCTATAAATTAGTATTGAGTAAAACTGAAACAATTGTAGGTATATACACACCATTTTCTTCTTGTTTGTCATATTCTATATTTTTAATAGACCCATTTATATCAATGTGATATTTATTATAGATATAGGGTATTAAACCAGTGTAACCAGGATGGTTTCATCCCGATAAGAGGAGTACATACCCTTGCAGTGAATATATATATATATATATATATATATACACTCACACACACACGTGTGCACACATATATACATATAGAAATACATATATATAGACACATACATTTATATATACATATATATGCATATACACACACATGCACATGCACACACACACACATATATATAAAATGCCTTCTTACATTTGATATATATATATATATATATGTAATATATATATATATATATCAAATGTAAGAAGAAATAGTTTATATATATATGTGTGTGTGTGTGTATGTACATATCATATGTAAGAAGAGATAGTTTCAGAAGTTTACTTTAAACCATAAAATGTATTTAATACTCTCAAAAACTGTTTTGAATTTAAATGTATATTCTAAAATGTTAAAGTTTATCAATTTAATGTTCTATGGTGACAACAAAAGCCTTGTATTTTATGGAATAAATCAAAAGATAAAATATCATGAGATCAAGGAAGTGATATGGAATAATTTTAACTTGCAAAACAAAATTACAGGATAAAATTAAGTCTTAAAAGAAAAATAACTAATTGGCTAAAAATTATAGGAATTGATAGGAATGTTGCATACCAAGTTAATTAAAGTCAGACAGAAACTAATTCAAATTGACAGTCTAATTAATAAAATTCATGCTTAAAGGCTTGGAAGATAAAGCCAAAATCTAAGTGCACAATCAACAATACTAGAAACATTGGTTAATGTGTATTTTTTAAAAAACTGATATGAGAAGTTGTGATTGAGTATTTATATAAAATATTAATGTTATTAGAATCTATGAATGGTGAAAAAAATTGGGATTTTCACCATCTAAACAACAAACATAATAAGAGCTCAATATTATCAATATTCAGTCATAACTTAGAAGTATTCAATTAGTTTATTTATGGAGAATATGACAAAAAAAAATTGAAAAACATATGATTAAATGTTATTTAACTGAGTATTTAGGAAGAACCATGAAAATGTTACTAATTGCATTAAAAGACTGATTTATTTGACCAAATATCCAAAACACTCAAGTGGGTCATTTGGAATAAAAGTGTATGGTAACAAAGTTGCAGTGTAAATATTAAAATGTAAGTTCAAAATATTCTATAGTTAAGAAATATGTAAATTATATATGCAAATTTGATATTATATAGGTGCAGGCATGGTTGCTTGGTAAGATGTATACTTCTCAGCCACATGGTTTCAAGTTCAGTCCTACTATGTGGCACCCTGAGCAAATCTTCTACTATAGCCTTGGGCCAACCAAAGCCTTATCCTTTTATAGACTGAAACTAAAACAAATCCATCTTA